>NC_139149.1:51046663-51211663 GCF_964270905.1 Leucopleurus acutus
CCTCAGTGCAGTACCTGGGAAGATAACATAGGACAAGAACACTTTCCCCCTTTCTCCTTCCTGGCTGCAGTATATGACTTGATTTTAATTTAGCCATTTCAGTCTTTTAACCAATTAAACCTAATCTTCATTCCAGAAACTGTCCACTTCCTGTTGCATGCGTTGAATAGTTCCCAAAGAATTATAAGGACAAATTATGGTTGCCAAGAACTTCCCTTGCCATGTTAGAGAACCGAGAAATAAGGTGTGACAGAGGATAGCATCTGATTAGCTTGAACATGCTGCAGAAATGATTGGTGTAAGTTTCACCATAGATTTAGAAAGCACTGTGCTTAAGCATCCAGTGAGATTTGCATACCTGAGGAACGGCAGTTTAAACAGCGGAGTGTGAGGTCAATCAAGAATAACTAGTTAAGAAATTCAATTGATAGCTATTTTCCTCATGCTTTTTTTATACTTATGATTTAATCCCAGTTGATCTGAACTGCTATTAGTAGGTGCTGATAGAATCAAAAGCTTAGGTTACATTCACACATTAGCCTGTTAAACATTGTTCTACTTCTTTAAGGTAACTATACACGTTTCTTTAAAAAGGACAAAGGTCTTTTTACCTTCTTTTTTTCCCCACATTTAAAATGATAGTACCATAAGCATTGCTAATTTATGTCAGCCCCAATTCTAATACTTTCCACTAGTCTGTGTTTAGTTGCTGTCTTGATATTGTGTTTGCAGATGGTTCTAGTCTCTAAAAGAGAATTCACGAGTAAAGAGAGGTGTGATGCAAGCATTTGTATCCTATCTGCTATTTCAGCAAAAAATCATTGATCTCTAAGTCCACTATTTTAAAGTTTCTTCGCTTCTCTTTTTTCTCTCCCTTTTGTCCCTTCCTCTCCCCTCTCCTATTTTTTTTAATGGTTGTAGGTACCTCAGCAAGGACAGATGCTTCATGGGAGTCTTGTCAATCCCCTGCCATAAGTCCCCACTATTCCCGTGTCTTTTCTCCTGATTCAGGAGAGTCAGAATCTCATGCAAAACTGCCAAGTACTATAGCCAGTGAGTAGACACTGCCCAGTATAATTCTAATCTCTGTATTTTACCTCAAAGTGATCAATTGGTAAGATTGGCAATATGGGAACTCAAGGAAATTATGGATATATCTAATTAGGCAACCTAAAAACATTCATACATTTAGAGGACTATAATTTATGGTTTTTGATTGTAGCACAGGTAATTTTTATTACATTTACAGCCATTTTAACCATCATAAACAGTAACAAACGTGATCATTTTTCATATTTCTTCAAAAAAATGATACTCTAATTGAACAAGGTTTTTTAAAAAAATCCCATATGGAGATGACAAAATAAAATAAAAGTGAATTTATATGAACATATTGACAGATAGTAATGTCCAAAAATACTACTTATAAAGAATGTCGTAGTCAGTAGCAAGGGACCTCAGTCTACCACTAACTAACATTTGAAAGTATTTTAATCATGAACATCTCTAGCCCTTGGTTTTCTCATAGGTAAAATGATGAAAGTGGATAAGATATAAAGACCTTCATCACACAAAAATTCTAGGGCTTCCTTGTTCTTGCTTAATGGTGTAAAAACATATAGTTTTGTAATAAACTTTAAATTCAAGACACTGCACTTTTGAAGTTCTGAAGTAGAGTCAGAGAAGAATGTCTGATACAGAAGGAAAGCATCATCTTTCTCTTCAGATGCTTCTCCAAACTTGATGAGCAGCATAAATGCCTTACAACTCCACTGTTGTCATTTTGCTTGTGGCTTCTGTGTCATCAAATACTCAGCCTCCTGTCATCAGACTTAGCAAACTCACTTAGGCCACTAAAATGCAAGACTTTTAAGGCTCAATGGCACCCCATATGACATCTTAGTATGTTTCACTTCACTCTGGGAAAAATGCTGGTTAGTTAACTGAAAACTCTGGGTTGGTGTAGCTCATAAATTGCTACCTATTAGCACCTGAAGTTATAGATGTGGACTAGTGCAAAACAGGACAAAAAAATATATGCCCAATAAATGAAAGAGAACATAGCACATTTAATTTACATCAGTCCACTCCTTGGATCTATTGTCTATCAACAGTGGCAGGTGGTAAAAAGATATCACCAATATATGTAATGACAGAACATGTTTTTAATATCATACAGCAATTAAAAACACTTTTAAAAAAAGGATAACTGTGACCCAACTGTCAAAAGTATGAGTGATAACTGGCACATTGTTTAATTGATTTTACTTTTTAAAAGTTAATTTCTTTACTTTTTATTATTAGTCATGTATTGCAGCATTAAAATTAACATAAAGGTGAGGATAACACATGAACTTTATATGTCATCTTATTAAAATGAAGCTATTTTTAATACTTTAAGAGGCCTATCAGAAAACACAATTTATATCCTTAAAGTATATTTTGTCAGTTTCAAGTAAAATTTTTGCATTCATATTCTTTTATGAATTTTAATGGAGACACTTAAATTGTAATTATTCCTCTCAGCTCAAATGCAGGTAACAAATGGAATTCAATCAGTGTTTGCGCATAATGACCATCATTAAGAGAGAAATAATAATGACATTCTCTCTGCATTAAACTTGCAGACTCTTTACACAATGATCTGAATCCCATTATTGATCTCCATGGAGATATGCAATTGTCACCTATTCTGCATAATATCTGAATGTTAAATACATTTGTTTGGAACAAATATTTTAATGAATACAGTCAGTTCCACTTAATTAGCTATCTGATAACTGAATATTTTTACTTAATAATTCAACTTGGAACATCAAAATTGTTCTATTTTCTATTCAAATGCACTTGAGATTAGTCACAGATATTCATTTGAATGTTCATAAAATGTATGTGGAGTTTAAAATTCCCTTTGGCTTTCTTTGAAGTACATCCATTAGAGGGACAGTGAAGAGGTATTTTTCATCTGTTTGAAATTATTTTTTTCCCCTCAGTGTTGTTTAAAATAGCCTCTTAGAAGCTTACTTGTAAAATATGTTTTCTGACCAAACTCCTTCTGCCATCTAACTTCCTTTTATCATAGAATTGTTCATAAGAATGCCACTATTCATATTTACTTACATACATACATTTTTAATGTGGGCATTTGGTTTGGGGAAGAAAATATGAATAAAATATTGAATTCACTTGTGCAGAAAGCTCTAGGAAAGTCATAATTGGTGAATATTTAGCCTATTGTATTGATACTTTAAGAAAGAGAATCCAAAATAATATTTGTAATAATAGTAATAATAAACACTATGAATAATGACTAGATTAATTTTTTGGCCATGAGTGAAGTGTTGCAGACCAGCATCAACACACTATCTTTAGGTAATGTAGTATCAATTAATTCCACAGATGTTTGCTGAGCACCAACCAGGAGTCCAGCATTGCACCTGAGAGTGATGAAGCCGTAATGAGTAAGACCCCAGGCCTGGCTGCCGGAACCTCATCATCTGGTGAGAAGAAATTTACTCATACAGTAAGTTTTGCCACAGGTGACAAATGCCAGTGATTTGAAAGAAGTGCAGTAGGAGCATGGAGGTGGAAGTGATTGGTCCCGTGGACCAAGAAAGAGCAGGATATCTCCAGAGAGATGGCAAACTTCTGCCAGGTTTAAAATATCAGTAGAAAGATTTTAGAATAAAAGAAGTTGCATGAACAAAAGCTTGGAGCCATAAGAGTATGTGGATTTTCATGAGTACCACAAGTGTCAGACCAGTTCAGCTAGGGTTTGAGGTGCATAGTGAGTGGTATAGGGAGTGAGACTATAAAGGTTACTATGATAACTACAACTTATTAGGCATTTTCTAGGTTCCAGGAGCTTGACATACATCTCAAATTCTTGGTAAAACCCTGTACTATACCATTTCTATAAATAAGGAAGTTACATTTAGAGCTGTTAAGTGACTTGCCCCATATCACCTAACAGATAAGTAGTGAGGCTGGAATTTTGGACCAGGTCTATTGGTGTCTAAAGACTGAACTCCAAGTAGGGTTGAAATGAGGTTGGAAGGGCCTTGAATTGCATGATAAGGGAATTGGAGAAGTATTGAAGGATTTTCAGAGGGGATGATATACAAGTAAGTTCCCTACATACAAATGAGTTCCTTTCTGAGAATGTGTTCGTAAGTCCGATCTGTTTGTAAATCCAACAAAGTTAGCCTAGGTACCCAACTAACACAATCGGCTATGTAGTACTATACTGTAATAGGTTTATAATACTTTTCACACAAATAATACATAGAAACAAACAAACACAAAAAATAAAGAAAACATATTAAATCTTACAGTACAGTACAGCAGCTGGCATAGAGGGGCTGGCATCGAGTGAACAGGCAAGAAGAGTTACTGACTGGAGGAGGGAGAGGAGGTGGGAGATGGTAGAGCTGAAGGATCGGCAGCAATAGGAGATGGAGGGCAAGCTGCAATTTCACTCAGGCCTGAATGTTGATGGCACAGGTTCTGGTTCCTTGCTGGATTTAATTCTATCTACCCTCTTGAAAAAACAATCCAGTGATGTCTGGGTAGTAGCTCTTTTTTCTCATCATGGATGACACAGTAGCACTGGATTGCGTTCTGAACGGCTGCTGCAACCATCAGGTACCGTTCTACGCTCGGGTCCTGTGCCTCAGAAACTAATAGTGCCTCTTCAAATAACTGCCATTTCCTGCGTTGTGAATCTCTTCAGTTCTTCAGTTACTTCTTCTTCCTCTTGTCTCTCTTCGTCCTTTCTTTGGGCCTCCAATTCAATCAGGTCTTCATTAGTAAGCTCCTTGTGTTGCACAACAACGGTACTGTACAGAAAAGTACGCAAAATCACAACCACTTGTAGAGGATGCACGCACGTGACGATGTATGCCAGACACAGGAACTAACTTACGTAATTGGACATGCAAATGCATGTTCTCATCTTTGAAAGTTCACACCTTGAAGGTTCGTATGTAGGGGACTTACTGTCCCCTACAGATCAATAATTTAGAAAAGGAGTTTGGGTCATAGCTGGGAGGGTCAAATTAGAAGCAAGGAGATTTGAGGCAAACATGCAAATTATGAGGTTGTTTTAATAACCCAAGTGAGATTACTTCAACTAGCAGAAAAACAATGGAAGCAGAGGATAGGTTCAGTAGACTTCTTGCAATAAAATCAACAGAATTTGGTTTCAGCTTGGGTAGTTGAGAATATAAAAGTCACGAGGGAAGAAAAGAATTTTATGTTCTCCTTCTATATCCCTGGAGATGGAGTAAGGTTTATACTAAAACAGTATAGTTTCCACAGATTGAAACTATGTTGATTTAAAAACACTTCAGTTTTTTTTTTTTCTAGGAGGCCCTAGGAAAATTCAGCCAGGATATAGTTTTCCTTCATGTTCACTTCCATTTTAGTGCCTTTTTTGTGTGATCTTCTATTTCTCCTCAGTACCTTGGCATCTAATGTGAAAAGAAGCAATTTGATTAATTCACACATAAATACCAGAGTCTCAGTGCGTTAATCTTTCCAGCACTACTAAGAGGGTGAAAGAAAATTGCTTCATGGAAGGCAACACTCAAAGCAAGAATTTAAAAATATCATTCACTTATTTATTAATTTCTTGATTGTCAAGAATATTCCAAGTTCTTGGGATATAAAGATAATTATGACACAGTCCACATCACAGGTGTTTTGCATGTGGGGCAGACGTGACTCTTTGGGAGCCAGAGTGTGGACTGTGGTCACCAGAATAAAGCTGCCCTTCCCACATAGATATCTATGCCCTTATCTCTGTAAACTGTTACTATGTTATGTTACATAGCAAATGGAACTTTGCAGATGGAATTGAGGTTATGGACCTTCAAACAGGGAAATTATCCTAGATTATCTGGATGGGCCTAGTGTATAACATAGGCCCTTAAAAGTGAAAGAGGAAGAAAGAAGTCATTGATAAAGGTGCAGCAGAGGAAGAGGCAGGAGAAATACGAAGCGTGAGCAGAACTCAACCCCCAGTGCTGGCTTTGCAAATGGAAAAAGAAGTCCCCAAGCCATAGAATATGTGATCTCTAGAAGCTGGGAACCGTCCTTAGCTGAAGCTGAGGAAACCAGGATATCAATCTCGTAACTGACAGGAACTGATTTCTGCCAACAACATGAATGAGCAAGAAAACAGATTCTCCCCTAGACAATCTGACCTACAGAACTGTAAGAGGAGGAACTTTCTAAGTTTTAAGTAGCTAAATTTGTGGTAATTTTCACTGCAGTAACAGAAAACATACAAATGGGAATAAAAATAATGTTTACCTTAAAAAGCTATGGAGAGTATTAAATATAATAATGCATTACTGTATCTGATGTGTTAAAAAAAAAACCACTAAAAGCGATTAGCTATTACTTTTGTCATTATGTGACTGATTCTAAGTTTAGCCCTTGGCCCACAGAGGATTTTTCCATTTTGCTAGGAGTACCCTGGGGCATGCCAGTCCTTGGTGTGCCTGGCCTACTGCCATCAGTTTCAAAAAGATGACTCTGAACCTTAGCTTAATTTAAAGGCAGACTTCCAAGTCCTCATATTCTTTTGGGGACTTGCTTCTTCCACGACTGATAGTGAGAATGCAATGAAGTCTAATTCTTTACAGAAAAGATACGAGTTTTGCTCTTTATCACACCTTCCCCCAACAAAATGCAGTAGTTCTCAGAGACAGCTCAAATACAACTTATATTACTGAAGAGAACACTTCACTCTTTAGTCAGAGATCATCTGCATTTAGGTCAATGGTATATCATAGTTTCTCCCAAGGAACAATGGAATTAGTGTTTGCTTTATACTAAAACAAATTCAGGTGTTTAGTTTAGCACAGAGAAGCAATGTGATTTCTCACTTGTTTTGCTGCCCAGGTCCCATCCCCCTTACTGAGGCAATCACATTCCTTTTTTGTTTTGAGTGGGTCGCCTGTAGTAGAGGTTATTGGTACCCAGCCCATGTCTAATTGTATTTTACCATCCCAGTGCAGAATGGTCCAACTTCTAAGTGCCAACATCTGTTAATACATCTCTGCCTGAGGGGCTTCTTCTGGTTTCCCGAGTTTCTTCTCTCTTTGTGACTGTCAGGAGAGGGTGCTAGGGAATTAACTCCTTCAGGAATGTGTCTCAGTCAGTGGCTGATGGGAGTTGGGGTGTAAATTTCCCATCTCTTTCAGATGGGGGTAATTGCAGTTTCCCAGTAAGATTCTGCTTCAGCTACCAATAGTGGCAACTTGCTCAATGAATTACCACTTACTGGCTACCTTCCCTTCCTGTCTAACTTCATCACTTCCCCATCAGTGTTTCTTGAGATTGCCTTCCAGATAAACTGTTTGCAGGTGAATCTTTGTCTCAAGATTGGCTTCTAGAGAAAAACCAAGCAGGATACGAACTTTTCCCTGCTCCCAGTGGATGTGCTTTTGTTGAAGATGACTGATCTTATTACTTCCAAGGATGGAGCATGTGATGCATCCCTAAACCTGAGTGCATCCAATCCTCTCTCTCTACCTAGCCCCTGCCCATAACTAGTTTAGAGATAAGAACAGAGAAAAGTGACTATAGATATTATTAATTGGTAATCCAGTGAATAAATATTTTCATCACATACTATACTATGTTCCAGGTATAGTCCAGGTACTACTGGAGTAAAAAACAAACAAACAAAAAACATCTGAATTTATGTGCTGCACCCCTTCTGTAATCTTACTATCTAGGAGAGAGATAATTATTAAACAGATACTTATTCAAATATAATATGTAATTACAATTTTGAAAAGTATTGTTTCAGAAAAATAGAGTGTATTATAATTTTTAAATGAAAATGCCTTTCAACTTTTAGCAGTCTATTAAGGTTTAAAAAATTCAGAAGTTTTAGATATGGTAACCTGATTAATATACTATTACTAAAATAATAAAAGTAGCATCTTAGTACCAACACAACTTTTCACCATAGTTCTTGATTTCTGACTGCTCAGACTAAGAAGTACAGATCATAAAATGAAATGACTATTTCAATATAGTAGTAAAGATTATATGAATGTCTATCTGCCTTGGATATTCATTATTTATAAGCATTGGTTGTATCTGTCAGGAAACATAGGAAGTGATTATTGAATGTACTTATCTAGTCTGTTTGGGCTACTATAACAAAATACTCTAGGCTGAGTGTCTTATAAACAACAGAAATTTATTTCCTACAGTTTTGGAGGCTGGAAGTCTGATATCAGGTTGCTAGATGGTTGGGTAAGGGCCCTCTTCCAGATTATAGATTTCTTGCTGTGTCCTCACATGGTGGAAGGGGCTAGGGAACACTGTGGGGTCTCTTTTTTAAGCGCACTAATCCTATTCATGAGCACTCCACTGTCATGCTCTAATCACCTCTCAAAGGCCCCACCTCTTAACATCATCACATCAGGCATTAGGATTTCAACACGTGAATTTTGAGGGGACACAAGCATTCAGACCATAGCAGTACTTTCGACCAGCAATAAATAATTAATTAGATAAGTGAAATTTGTGAAAACTGAAGGGAAAAACTGACCATGTCATGTGGAAGTCCCTGATTCTTGAAAAAGAAAAAGGAAGGGAGGGAGGGAGGGAGGGAGGGAAGGAGGGAGGGAGGGAGGGAGGGAGGGAAAGGAAAGGAAAGGAAAAAAGAAAAGAAAAGGAAAAGAAAAGAAAAAAGAAAATGTGTACATTGTCAGGTCAGTTTAGCTCTGATAATACCCCAAGCAGGTTAGGCTCTAATTAACTGGTTTCTCCTAAGGGTAGGCCCGGTTAAGAAGAGAGTGCTGTGTCATATTTCAAAATGATTCCCTTTCGTCTCCTGCTTGAAGCATGAGGCACTTTTTTGTCCTCTATGTACTGTGAGCACTTGGTTGAGATAGTGGAGATAAAACTCACAGAAGTGTGGGACCCGCCTATGACTGGGTTGCCCTGGAGTTTTTCACTCTCAGACTTATCCATGCTGAGTTTCCAGGAGTTTGTTAATTCCAGGTAAGGTTTTCCTATCCAGGCCTTGGTTCCCATGGCAGTTTCCACTGTGCGTCTCTGCTCAGGTAAACCCTGACTCCCTGTATTCGCCTGTCTCTCCAGTCTTGGAGGAAGTAGTTTTCCCTGGGTCTTTCCCCTCTCTTTTGGATCCAAGAATAGTTGTTAAGTTTTTAGTCTGCTGAGCTTTTTACTTATTAGGGCAGAGTGCTTCCAAACCCCTTAACATGTGGAACTGGAAACCAGAAATCGTTTTCTTAAACTTTGACATTAGTTCCTGAACTTTATTTTCCTTCTAACATATTTTTTTTATCAGCTCAGAGTCCATCTATCATTTCATAGAGTTTATATATTATTTAATTTCTTTAGCGTGAAAGTAGTTTCTGCCTATAAAAATTGTCAGTTTCACATGATAAATGATTAAAGATTACCTCAAATGTATACTTCTCTATATGAATATTGTTTCCATAAAAAATTTTTAAAAATCTCTATACTTGTCTTTAGCATATTATATTATTCTGTTTACTTGCAAATTTTTATAAGCCTCAAATTATATTTTCTTTTTGAAATTTTCTCTATTCCCCTCATTGAATAGACGTATGTCCACGCAGAATAATTATTTACTAAACAAATTAGAGAGCAAATATTGTTTTCTCCTCTGTCTTTAATTAACAACAGTTTAAACCTACTTCTTCTTTTCCATTCTTGTATTTTAACTTGAGGGTTTATTTCTTCATACAGTAACCTGAGGAAATATCAAGAATGCCAGAGGAACAAAGTCTGTGAACTTTGTTTAGTTTGATTATTCATTTAGGTAATATTCAATGCATAGTAGGATCTTGATTATTTAAAAAACCCAATCTGACAATTTCTGCCTTTTAATTTTAGTGGTTAGACCATTTACAATTAATATAATTATTGGTATGATTTAAGTTTAAATTTATCCTCTAACCATTTGTTTTCCACTTTTCTCATCTGTTCTTTATTCCTTTGTTCCTCCTATCTTGACTTCTTTTGGATTTAGTACTTTATTTTTTTCACATTTTTATTGGAGTATAATTGCTTTACAATGTTGTTTTAGTTTTTGCTGTACAACAAAGTGAATCAGCTATATGTATGCATATATCCCCTCCCTCTTGAGCTGCCCTCCTACCCTCCCTATCCCACCCCTCTAGGTCGTCACAAACCATAGAGTTGATCTCCCTTTGCTATGCAGCAGCTTCCCACTAGCTATCTGTTTTACATTTGGTAGTGTATATATGTCAGTGCTACTCTCTCACTTCGTCCCAGCTTACCCTTCCCCCTCCCCGTGTCCTCAAGTCCCTATATCTGCATCTACCAAATGCCTCAAGTCCCTACATCTGCATATTACCAAATGCTTCATTTGCTACAGCAAGATCTTTTTTGACCCACCTCCTAGAGTAATGGAAATAAAAACAAAAATAAACAAATGGGACCTAATTAAACTGAAAAGCTTTTGCACAGCAAAGGAAACTGTAAACAAGAAGAAAAGACAACCCTCAGAATGGGAGAAAATATTTGCAAACAAAGCAACTGACAAAGAATTAATCTCCAAAATATACAAGCAGCTCATGCAGCTCAATATGAAAAAACAAACAACCCAATCCAAAAATGGGCAGAAGACCTAAATAGACATTTCTCCAAAGAAGATATACATATTGCCAACAAACACATGAAAGGATTCTCAACATCACTAATCATTAGAGAAATGCAAATCAAAACTACAATGAGGTATCACCTCACACCAGTCAGAATGGCCATCATCAAAAAATCTACAAACAATAAATGCTGGAGAGGGTGTGGAGAAAAGGGAGCCCTCCTGCACTGTTGGTGGGAATGTAAATTGATACAGCCACTATGGAGAACAGTATGGAGGTTCCTTAAAGAACTAAAAATAGAACTACCATATGACCAGCAATCCCACTACTGGGCATATACCCAGAGAAAACCATAATTCAAAAAGAGACATGTACCACAATGTTCATTGCACCTCTCTTTACAATAGTCAGGACATGGAAGCAACCTAAGTGTCCATCAACAGATGAATGGATAAAGAAGATGTGGCACATATATACGATGGAATATTACTCAGTCATAAAAAGAAACAAAATTGAGTTATTTGTAGTGAGGTGGATGGACCTAGAGTCTGTCATACAGAGTGAAGTAAGTCAGAGAGAGAAAAACAAATACCTTATGCTAACGCATATATATGGAATCTAAAATAAAAAAAAAAAGGTTCTGATGAATATAGGGGCAGGACAGGAATAAAGATGCAGACATAGAGAATGGATTTGAGGACACGGGGAGGGGGAAGGGTAAGCTGTGACGAAGTGAGAGAGTAACATTGACATGTATACACTACCAAATGTAAAACCGATAGCTAGTGGGAGGCAGCTGCATAGCACAGGGAGATCAGCTCGGTGCTTTGTGGCCACCTAGAGGGGTGGGATAGGGAGGGTGTGAGGGAGATGCGAGAGGGAGGAGATATGGGGATATATGTATGTGTATAGCTGATTCACTTTGTTATAAAGCAGAAACTAACACACGATTGTAAAGCAATTATACTCCAATAAAGATATTAACAAAAAAAAAGATCTTGCTGTGGTTTATGTCATAGAGTGTTCTGCCTGTATTTTCCTCTAAGAGTTTTATAGTGTCTGGCCTTACATTTAGGTGTTTATTCCATTTTGAGTTTATTTTTGTGTATGATGTTAGGAAGTGTTCTAATTTCATTGTTTTACATGTAGCTGTCCAGTTTTCCCAGCACCACTTATTGAAGAGGCTCTCTTTTCTCCATTGTATATTCTTGCCTCCTTTCTCAAAGATAAGGTGACCATATGTGCGTGGGTTTATCTCTGGGCTTTCTATCCTGCAGAAATCTGGGCTTTCTATGAAGCAGAAATATTGATCTATATTTCTGCTTTTGTGCCAGTACCATACTGTCTTGATTACTGCTTTGTAGTATAGTCTGATATCAGGGAGCCTGATACCTCCAGCTCTGTTTTTCTTTCTCAAGATTGCTTTGGCTATTCGAGGTATTTTGTGTTTCCATACAAATTGTAAAATTTCTTGTTCTGGTTCTGTGAAAAATGCCATTGGTAATTTGATAGGGATTGCATTGAATCTGAGTACTTTTTAAAATTATTCCTTTTTTTATCTCTAGTATTGGCTTGTTAGTTATTCTACTTGGATTTTTTAGTTTCTCTGGAGTTTAACTTATCACAATCTACATTCAAATAATATTATACTACTTCACATATAGTGGATGAAGCTCATAATACTATTGTTCAGTTTCTGCATCCCCTCTTTTGTGCTATTGTCCTTCATTTTATTTCTTCAAACATTATAAACTCCAAGATACATTGTTATTATCATTGCGTTAGGCATCAGATATCTTTTGAAGAAATTAAAACCTGAGAAAAATTTTTCTGTATGTACCCATTTATTTGTCACTTCCAAATTTTTGCCTAGTATCATTCATTATATTTCTGCCTGAAGCATTCTTTTTTTTTTTTTTTTATCATTTCTGGTAAGGCGGTTCTGCTGGCAGTGAATCTCTCAGCTTCTGTTTGCCTAGAAAAAAAATCTTAATTTTTCCTTCATTTTTGAGAGTTGTTTTCATTGGGCATAGAATTCTAAGTTGGCAGTTTTTTCTCCTGCCAAAACTTTAATATCATTCTATCATTCTAGTGTATCTAGAATTTTATATCATTCTGTTATCTTCTTGCCTGTATATTTCCCATTAAGAAGTATGCTGTCATTCTTATTTTTACTTTTTATGTAACATGCATTTTCCTCTGGCTGCTTTTAAGATTTTCTCTTTATGACCAGTTTTCATAAATTTCATTCTAATGTGCATTGGGGTGTGTGTGTGTGTGTATGTGTCTATATATCTAGCTACCTATTATCTATCTATCTATCTAATCTATCATCTGTAATCTGCTTACTTATTTTGCTTGGAGTTGATTGAGAAAATTAGATCTGTAAGCTTTTAGTAGTCAACAAATTTGAAAAAACTTTTACCTGTTATATCTTCAGTTGTTTTTGAGCTCCATCCCTGTCCCCCCACTTTTTTTTGTACTCCAGTTACACATATCACACAGCTTACTTATGCTCTATTTAGTTTTTTATAATGCTTCCTCTTTGTCCTTCTCTTTGGATAGTTCTGTTTCTGTGTCTTCAAGTTCACCGACCTCTTCTTCTGCAGTGTGAAATGTACTCTTAATCCCATCCATTGTATTTTTTGATTCAGATATTGAGTTTTTACATTTAGAGGTTTCATATATCTTTCATTCCTCTTCTCGGTGTTTTTTTATGTTGTTCTTCACATCCTTGAAAATATTTACAAGGTTTATAGGAGCTTTTTGTAGGATGTGGTCTAGTAATTCTATCATTTTGGTTATTTGGGGTCTGTTTATTGATTTTTTCTCCTTGTCATATTTTATGAACTATAAAATTTTATAAAACCATATATATATGGCTTTCTAGTCATTTATAATGGGATGGAGAAAGTGGAAATGTATGCCTATTATCTGTGTTTATTACAACTTCCGTTGTAGTAGCCAGCTACTTGTGACACTTTTGCTGTGTGTTCTAATCATATTCCTGATGTGTTATGTGGTTCTACCAAGTCTCTTTGTTTATTTATTTTTTCTTAGTTCCCCAGCCAGGGGTCAAACCCACGCCCCCTGCAGTGGAAGCACGGAATCCTAACCACTGGACTGCCAGGGAATTCCCTACCCAATCTCTTTCATAAAATGTTTGCCCTTTGTTTTTTCATGGCATGCTCTGACCACTACAAGTAATTCCCTTCATTCCAAGATGGCATCTTTACTTTGGAGCAAACTGGTAAGAGGTGCCATTAGAGTGGAAAACAAACAAAATTGAAGTCCATGGACTTCTGTTCAATGAGACATGATGATGAGACATATGTATATTGTCCCATCCTACTTCCTGCAAGACACATATACACAGTCTCCTCACACACACACACTTGTACATACACGTGCCACATAGCTGTAGGTCCACAGCTGCAAATGCAGCTTCCAGAAAATTTGTCTCCTTCTTTCCCACATGGGCCCTTTCCTCTAAAATTTATCCCCTTGAACTCTCATCTGGTCAGAGGAAAAGATCTCTTTCAGCCTAGTATAAAACCTTTAAAATGTTATATCTTTACAAGTATCACAGTTCTTGTTTCTCCCAGCAGTAGCCTGAACCTCTACCCTTCCTCCTGACAGGAAAGCACATTTGAAGTAACATGCAGAATTTGCCGGAATCTCCTTTAGTAACTTGCATTTTAAAATATTTATTTATTTATTTATTTATTTATGGCTGCATCGGGTCTTTGTAGCTGCACATGGGCTTTCTCTAGTTGAGGCGAGCGGGGCCTGTGGTTCGTTGTGGTGCGCGGGCTTTTCATTGCAGCGGCTTCTCTTGTTGCGGAGCACAGGCTCTAGGTGCACAGGCTTCAGTAGTTGTGGCACGTGGGCTTCAGTAGTTGTGGTATGCAGGCTCAGTAGTTGTGGCACACGGGCTCAGTTGCTCTGCAGCACGTGGGATCTTCCTGGATCAGGGCTAAAACCTGTGTCCCCTGCATTGGCAGGCAGATTTTTAACCACTGCGCCACCAGAGAAGTCCTGTAACTTGCAGTTAAAGTGCATAATTCTCTTGTGGAACTGACTTTGTTTCTTCTTGTAGTGTATCCCTGCAGTTTGGTACAACAGTATTTTTTCTGCCAAAATTTTATGTATTCTTTCAGATGAGTTGCCCCTCTTTACTTATTTCTGGGTAAAAATTAACTAAATTTTTTGTTTTTATAGATAACAAACTTTTTCACTTTCTAGAATAAATGGTATAGAGTTATATTCCAAGATATTGAAATGACTTGCAGATAAGCTTGTTAAATACATACTGCTTAATGTTGGTGCAAATTAAAACATGCCAGAAAACTACATAAGAGAAAATACTATTTAGAAAAATCTTGACAAAATGTTAGGTAAAGAAAAAAAGCACACTGACATTCCTGAGAAAACTCCTACTTCAGTTGATCAAATATATGTTTTGTAAATTTTTAGACAGAAGTACTTATCTGTAAGAAGTAGTAATCATTAGAAGAAAGAGTGGTTTTAAGAATGAAATTCAAGCTACGTCAAATCAGTTTTCTTTCAAAAAGTTTATTAAACCTGTAAGTCAAAAGAAGTATTATAAATGTCATATACCTAGATTTAAATTAGCAGGTGACAAAGTCCTATGATATTCCTGTGGAAAATAGGATTTTAAAATAACATATGAAGACTTACAATGGTTTAAGTGGCTGCACTCAAAATTTAATGATTAATGAGGGAGTGTCAACATAGAGTAAGGTTGAAAATGGTATTCTGTAACTTTCTGTACTGGGCTTTGATTTATCAGTGAATGAGATATGAACATAATTTGCATACTTGCTAAATTTCTAGGCAAGAAATTTGAAGGTGACGGTAAGTATTTTTTCATATCAAAATTATGGTCTGTGAAGATCTTGGAAAGCTAGAACAACTGACTGCAAAATATAACACTTAGCACTGGAAGTGGAAGATATGGCCACATAACAACGTAGCTAGTCAAAAATCTTTTGACTTTGGGGTTTTAGGTGACTCTTAGTTCAACATTAGACAATAGTATATTGAGGGTCCAAAAAAACCCCCACTGTATTCATAGTCTGCTTTGATAGATTTATTGCACTAACAATGTGCAGTCTCTAAGAGTGCCCGAGATGATTTTCCTGCTCTGTTTTATTAAGGCATTCCTTGGTTTGGGGCTTCATGACTCCAGTCTTTGCCTTTGTCTTCACATGGCCTTCTTCTATCTGTATCTTCTCCTTTTCTGTCTTATAAAATTATTGGATTTAGAACTCATCCTAATCTCACCTTGAGATCCTTACCTTAATTACGTCTTCAAAGACCCTTATGCCAAATAAGTTTACGTTCTGAGGTTCAGAATGACCTTATCTTTTGGAGGCCACAGGTAAACTCACTATAGCAGGTATAATTTTCCTGTTGTGTTCACTGCTGTATTCCCAGCACTTGGACCAGAGCCTAGAGTATAATAAGTGCTCAGTAAAATTCATGTTGTTAAATAAATGCATTGAGGACCTACAACATGCCAGACACTGGATTGTAAAGAAAATGCTGTGTATGTAGCTGGTGATGCACAACTAATAGATACATGAATGGGTAAGAGAGTCACCTGGGATCACTGTTCATTTGTTTTATCTTGCCAAGTAAGTATCCTGTGTCTCCTTCCCTGCTTGGTAATATATCCTTTTAGAAGGAGCATTGTTGCCAAAAAAAAAAAAAAGATGGCCTCTTTATGCCCAAGACAGCTATTCTTTGCTCAAGAGTATATGAATGTATGAGAGAAATATGTAAATAAAATTCTATATGTAAACTCTGATATCAAGGTTTAGTGACAAAATTTGTCATTAAGATAACCATAAGGTATTATACTTACTCAAACAGCATATTATATTTATATTTCTTACTATATATGCTAAAACATAAAGATTTGAATTTAGAAAATAAAAAATAAGAAAAAAGAGCATTTAAAGCTCATTACCAGGAATTCCCTGGTGGTCCAGTGGTTAGGACTCCATGCTTTCATGGCCAGGGCTCAGGTTCAATCTCTGGTTGGGGAACTAAGATCCCGCAAGCCACGCAGCGTAGCCCAAAAAAGCTTATTACCAATAACTTATCCTTTTTCCATGTTGGATAACAATGCCAGAGATCCTAGTTTGTCTATTTTAAGTTCACATGAAAAAAGCCAGTCCCCAAATTGCTTATTTCCTCTGTAATCTCTAAAATCAGGAAAACTATCCCGGCCTTCCACAGCTTCTTTTTTCTTATGTTGTATTCATTTACCATTTATTTATTTAATTGGACAACAAATTTAGAGTCTGAATATATGGCTAGGACAAAAATTCACTAATGAAGTTTCAGAACAAAATTTCACTAGAAAACAAAGAGGTAGGAAATACTTAGCATTTGAAGCCTGCTGCCTGATGTTCTTTATCTACTTTTTAATTTATTTTGTGCCTTAAATATGCAATTAAATACTACTTTACTTAACCTGTATACGTTATAAGTACTATAAAATTGACGTGTGAAAAATACACACCTTATATTCCTTTTCCCTACACCACCGGCAACCACTCCCACTCACATACTCACACTAGAAGAGGAGAACCTTGAAATCATACAGAATATTTTTAGATGAGAAACTTAGGTCCAGAAAAGTTAACTCTTTTGCCAATGACAACACATATTCACACACACACTCTGACACATACACCTCAAGTTACTCATTTAACAGCAGGAAAAAACTGCATCTTTATATAGAAGTAAGATTATGTCATAAATGTCTATCCAGTTCTATAATGTAGAACATCACATATGAAAGAGCTTCTTCATATACCAACACTCAGTGTTCAAAAAGAAGACTATGACTAAGAAAAGTCATATAATGTGAAGAAAAAGAGAAACTTATTTTGGACTGACTGATTGGTTACTAGGGTCACAGGCCTGATTTTTAACAAAGTCTTATAGTTCCAAGAATGGCATCCAGATGCTTTCTTAGGTATGGGTGTCATTATTTTTAGCAAAAGAAACCTTTCACCCTTGGTCACGTCAGAGCACAAAGAATTCCATAAATCAGTGCCAGGCTTGTTTTTATTCCTAAATACCTGACCACATATATGTTTATGTCATGTAAATCTTATTGCCTTGTTTTCAATAAGATTTAGAAGATGAAAATGTACTTTTAAAATGCAAATGTATTTTTTTAACACTCTTTTCTTCTTTTCTGTACACCTTCAAATTTCTTTTAGTTTGGTCAGTGGAATTGGAATGGTCAGTTTAATTTTTATTGCTAGTCAGTTTCATCTCTTAGATTTCAGGGAACAAAACTAAGCTACAACATTTCTACAGAAAACATTGTAAGAAATTCTTAAAACCAGACTCTGAGCAAGCACATACAAAGAAACGTTTTTTTATTACATGCTTTATAAATTGAAAAAAGACTGCTTTTGCCTTAATGCTGAAAGCATGCCCTTTTTGTCATTGAGAAATACAGAAATATTTGAAATTCCCCAGTAATCTTGGGCTCACAAATGGAAACATTTGGCTGTATTTGGTTCACAAGTGCACAGGGGCCTGTCTGCTTTTGGTTCTGTGTAATTAGAATGTACAGATTTGACCTCAAATGTGCTAGATTGTAGTTACAACGTAAAGAAGTCAGAACAAATGTGCAAAAGGTTGGATGCAATTTAAACCATAATGTTCTAGAAGTGAAGAGAGGAAGAATGAATAAGCTAAGTGAAATCCCTTGTGTCTATACAACAGATCAACACAGCAAAAAACACAGGACTTGGCAATTATTTTACCCTGACCAATATAGAAAGTCTGGCTACGGAAATCAGATCCCAAACTTCACACTAATGGTAATTGTTTACTCTGTTCCCAGATCAGATTAGCTGGATGACATCCAAATTTACATTTGACTATGTCCTGTCTATTCACACAAACGCACTATTCAGATTAAATTGACTGGCAATGACTAAATTGGTCAATAGAACTGACTGAACTGACCAGGCCATTGAGATACATATTAGGAGAATTTAAAGAACAAACATACAAGCATATTAGGAAAACTTTCTAAATAACTAGATCATGTTCCAATTTATCAATAACCTCAAAGTTCTTTGTTACATATACAAATTATAGCTTTTTGTATAAGGCTCTAAGGTTAGAGGACCCAGCCTAAAATTCTATTTAGAAACAGATGAGGTAATGATAAAGAAAGGAAAGGTAGAAAGGAATATTTTTAGTTTAAAAATATTTCTGACCTATTAAATAGTTTAATATCTCATACTGCAGTAAATGCCACCAATGGCTGAGACTGTTCTCCAAGTCAAGTTTCTTAAAGGCCTCTTTTACTAAAGGTTTGAGAGTTTAGCTCTGGAATTGGGAGGACAATGAAGTAAAAATGTTTTCTGGTGATATTTCAGAAGATGATACGAGAAAAATATGGGAACTGATATTAAGACTGAGAATTATGACTTCAACTAAGTACCACATGATAGAATATTTATTTTCCTAGGATAAACACATTTGTTCCTTAGAAAACTCTCATTTCATAATCCAAAGTAAGAGTCTTGTTTATATATCAATGTTTTATTCCTGCCCTTATATATCACATGTTTATGGCATCTATTGTTGGGTGTGCTACAGTACTTTCTGATTGCCTGTCGTAATTGTGAGAATGTCATTCTTACGGAAGCCACATCGAGGTTGTTGATCCCTTGCTTAATGCAGATGAGCTATATACACTGACTGGAAGGCATCTTAAAATCTTCAATATTAGGTGTTTGTAGGCTGAGCAATACAAAGAAAAAGCAAACAAAGTGGATTTTTAACTTTAACTTTAAAACTTAAATACACTAGGCCAGTCATCTTTAGATAACTGTGTAAGTGGGCATAGAAAAGATTTCAAAAGGGAAAATAGTTGAAAAGTAAATCAATGTGAAATTGCAAACATAGGGGAAGAAATTATTATGGAAAATCAGGGCAATCATGGGAAGCCATGTAGGCACAACACAAGGAGGAATTATGTCTGATATAGTATCAGAAGCCAGACTAAGGCTTAAGTACAAGTTTAGACACTATTAACTCAACTGGGACCCTATCTTCTTTCTGACTTTTCCTTCTCATTTATTGTCTATTTTAAAGAATTTCTTCTTGGAGCTGAGCTGAGCTGAGCCTTTATTATCATCCACAACAATTATGGTTATGGCACTGTTCCAGGGTCCAGTGATAATATCTAAGGGTTATGAAATAGGAAAATGTCTCAAATTCTTGAAGCTATCATTCTTGCTGGGGACATTTACCTCAAATCCGGCCTAAGATATATCAAAAAATAATTTCATTGATAGGAAGCGTGAAATTGCATCTGTGTTGGTTACACCAGGTGGATCTTCTCAAGATATTATGGATCCAGAGGCATCTAAACAATTTAAACATTAAGGTAGAATCACTTCAGATAGAGGGGAAAAAGCCAGAAAAATTAGTTTAAAAAATTTAACACTTGATTGGGGGTAATCTAATTGTTCTATATTCTTTTTGCTCTATTATTAAGATGGTTTTGAAAACAAAGTCTACTGGTTTTGATGTGATTACAAAAACAACACTCATTGTATAACCTAACAATGAAAATAGGGAAAGTCACAAAGAAAAAAACTAAAAATATTAAAATCTAAAACTTTAATATCTAGAGAAAAACACTCTTAATATTTTCTTGTTTAGCCTTATCTTAAATATAATGTATTTATATACTTTAAAAAATTATTTGGGAAGTTATATACATACTTTTTCACCTAATATTCAATGAACAGTTTTCCATGTCTTTAAATATATACTTGTAAAATGTGATTTTTAATTACCACATATATTTACTCCTGTGAACATAACATTATTTAGCCAATCCATTATTGATGGAAGTTTTGGTTGTTCCATTATTTCGTTTTTGCAGTTATAAATAACACTCTTCTTTTTTTTTTTTTTTTTGCGGTACGCGGGCCTCTCACTGTTGCGGCCTCTCCCATTGCAGAGCACAGGCTCCGGACGCGCAGGCTCAGCGGCCATGGCTCATGGGACCAGCCGCTCTGCGATATGTGGGATCTTCCTGGACCGGGGCACAAACCCGTGTCCCCTGCATTGGCAGGCGGACTCTCAACCACTGCCCCACCAGGGAAGCCCAAAACTCTTCTTTAAAAGTATTTCTGTTCACGTTAGAGAGTTAAAAATGTATTTTTTTTTTTTTTTTCTGCACTGGGTAGTTTTATTTTACAGAGGGGGTAAGGGTTAGGTGGTGTCAAGAAGAGTGACATGGAGCAAATAATTTTTATTAGCATTTTTTTCTTTTACAAATACACCAAAGAGTCATGCAATGCTGCCAGCATTGGATGCAATCCTGGGCCACAAGTCTGCACATTCCTTTGCAACTGGTCCTGTGATGGCAGAACCTTTCATCTCACCTTCATTGTTTACTATGACCCCTGCATTATCTTCAAAATAAAGAAACACACCATCTTTTCTCCAGTATGACTTTCGTTGTCAAATTACCACTGCTGGATGTACCTTCTTTCTGAGCTCTGGTTTGCCGTTCTTGACTGTGGCCATCACCGTGTCACCCACACCAGCAGCAGGAAGTCTATTCAGTCGTCCCTTGATCCCCTTCATAGAGATGATATACAGATTTTTGGCTCCTGTGTTGTCAGCACAGTTGATCATGGCTCCAACTGGAAGACCCAAGGAAATCTGGAATTTGGCACCAGAGGACCCACCACATCCTCGGTTTGACATCTTGAACGCTGGAAAGGGACAAAAAGCTGTAATTTTTAATACCTTTAAATATCTTCCAGAAACCTTGTACCAGTTTACATCTATACTAGATTGGCATATGAGTGTTTATTTCTTCCTCCTCATTGGAAACAATGAATAATACCATAAGAAAAAAAAAATCAACCCTTGTTCATTTGGTAGGGGAATATGGCACTGTATAGGTATTTTTAATATGCATTTCTTTAATTAGCAGAATAGTTTACTTTCAAAATGCATTTATTGATCATTTGCACCTTCATTTTGCCAGTTAATATTTCTGCTGAGAATTTAGCTAAGCTACTCCTTGGTGTTGCTGCCTTGCCATCCATTTTGTTCGGCCAAGCAGCCTGCAGGGACCTGAAATTGACACTAGTCCCTCATGCAAGCATGTGCCCTAGATAGCTGACTGCAGAGTCACAAGCAAATGTAAGTCACTGATATGACTTTCCCAACAGCCTTTGTGATCAACAGTCTCCCCTTCCTCCCAGGGCCTTCCCTTTGTGTGCCCTTTAGATAAGACCACCATGGGGCTTATCAAAACTCACTCTTTTTGTTTGAATTGACCAATCTGGTCTTAGCCCAGGAACCACAAAGCACTCCATCCATGGACCCTAATAAAAGTATGTACCCCAAATTGTGTGTGTCTCTCTCTCTGGCTGCATCCTACCTTCACTTCCCCATGTGGCCCCTCAAGGTGGTTCCTCCAAGAACCGGGAGTAATAAACTTTTGTAACTCAGTTTCTCTCCTGGTCTCTTGTTAAATTGTGACTCACCAGATGGCACCCTGTGCTCCACTTAACAAGTGTTAACAAAGTAATAACAATTTCTTTGCCTATTTTTCTGATGGGATTTTTGTTTTTTCTTTCTTTACCTGTCTGAAATGTTTGTCTTATGATTGAAAAAAATATTTTTCCATTTTTATGTTTCTTTTACTTCTGTTTATGCCATTTTTTGATGTTTGCAAGTTTGTATGTCTATGTGTTTATGTAGTCAAAGCTATTGATTTTTTCCTTTATTTCTTCCCCATTTAAAAAGGGGAAGAAATAAAGGAAAAAGATAACTATTCATTTATATTTTTCTTTCAAACCTAATGGTTTAATTTTTTTGTTGTTGTTTAAGGCTATTATCCATCCTGAATTTATTTTGATGTGTGGTGGGAAGTACAGATCTAACTTTAGTCCCAACATTTTTTTCCAAATAATTAACCTGTTCTCCCAGTGTAATCTGCTGAATAATCAGCTCTTTCCCTTCAGATCTTCAATGTCACTTCTTATTATATATTATAGTACTAGTTACATATATATATATATTTTAAAAAATTATCTTCCAAGATACATCTATTCTTCTTCTACTACTACATTGCCTTAATTATTATGGTGCCGTATGGGCACCATATCTGGGAATGAAAGTCCTCTCCTTTTATTATTCTTATAAAGTTTCAAAGTTAGTTCTATCTGAATTTTCAGTTATACTTTAGAATCACTCTGTCAAGTTAAAAGAGTGTTGAGTTGTATAGAATAGCTAAATCAGTATATCCAAATTGGGCCCAGTATAATAACAAGGTCCTTTTAAGGGAAAGAGGAAGCAGGAGAGTTAGAGGCAGAGAAAGAGATGATGGAAGCAGAAGACAGAGAGAAGAAAGATTTTTTTTTTCTTTTTTCGGTACTTGGGCCTCTCACTGTTGTGGCCTCTCCTGTTGCGGAGCACAGGCTCTGGACGCGCAGGCTCAGCAGCTGTGGCTCACGGGCCTAGCCGCTCCGCGGCATGTGGGATCTTCCTGGACCGGGGCACGAACCCGTGTCCCCTGCATCAGCAGGCGGACTCTCAACCACTGCGCCACCAGGGAAGCTCGAGAAGAAAGATTTGATGATGTCACAAGTCAAGGCAAGCAGGTGGTCTCTAGAAGATGAATAAAGCAAGGAAACGAATTCTCCTCTAGAACCTTCAGAAGGAAAGCAGCCCTTGATTTTAACCTAATAAGACCCACTTTGGACTTCTGATCTTCAGAACTGTGAGAGAATCCGCTTATGTTGCTTTTAGCCACAAACTTTGTGGTAATCTATTACAGCAGCAATGGAAAACTAATACAGAGATAACTGACATCATTATAATACTAAACTTTTCTTTCAAGAACATAATATACCACAACTTTGATTCATATCTCCTTCCATGTCCCTCAAGTGTTTGTTTTTAACATGAATATTCTGTATTTTGTGTGAGGTTTATCCTAATAATTTAGAGTCTATGGATGCTATTATTAATGGGATGTCTTCTCATCATTATATTTTACATAGTTATTTATGTTAAACAGGAAAGCTATTGCTACTTTTGTTAGTTTATTTCTTTTCCCCAATTGTTCTGATTTTCTGCCTTTAAAAAAATTCTGCTTTTATTTGTGTTAATTATTGCTTTATTTAGGTTTGTTTCAGGTTTATGTTGTGTTTGTTATTTAGTTGAGTGCCCAATTCATTAATTTTCTTTTTTCTTCCTCATTTAACACTGAAAATAGTTGATGTTAAGATTTGCTTCTAACTACTTTTACATTGTCTTGTGTTTTGATTTGTAGTGTTCTTCTTTTAATTATTTTAAAGTATTCTCTAGTAAAGAGTTTTAATTGACACTGACTGAAGATTTATATAATGAGACATTTTTTGTTAATGTTACTTAAAATTTATTTTGCCTTATTTTGTTTTTTATTGTATGTGTGCAAAGGGACATATGTAATTTTATATTTTTGAAAATGATAGAGGATTTTTTTTTAACCTGTGAACTAACATTTCATCCATTTTTATAACCATTCTATGAGCCCTTGGATAGAAGGTAATATTTTTCAGTTGATCAATGTCAATTAAATATACCATATTAAAAGTATAGTACAGGGCTTCCCTGGTGGCTCAGTGGCTGAGAGTCCACCTGCCGATGCAGGGGACACGGGTTCGTGCCCCGGTCCGGGAAGATCCCACATGCCGCAGAGCGGCTAGGCCCGTGAGCCACGGCCGCTGAGCCTGCGCGTCCGGAGCCTGTGCTCCGCAATGGGAGAGGCCACAGCAGTGGGAGTCCTGCGTACTACAAGGAAAAAAAAAAAAAAAAGTATAGTACAGTACAGACTGTTATATATTTGTGCTCTCTTTTTTACTTGCAAACTTTGTGAGTCATTTTGCATATTATAAACAGAGTATAGCTAGATTTGTTTTAAACCCAATTGAATTGTTTCTAAAAGGTAACAAGACCCAAATTAAATCACTAGCAGATGAACTTTACCAGGTGTATTGGAAAGAGATTTTAGGAGGTAGAATTGACATGACCTGATGACTTTGGTTGCATAGGGCAGAGAGTCACAGATGACGTCCAATCTTCCAGCTTGCACAGAAGAATGGGAATATCGTTATATGGAGCAGGTAAACATAGATGTTGTAGGGATTCTTAATGGATCTGTTTGAGGTGCCTGTATAACATGCAAGTTGAGCATATCTAGTAGGTATTGGATGAAAAGATTTGGAGCTCAGGCATGTGATAAAAGCTAGGGTTTTATTGAGAGAAAGGCAGAGTTTTTCCTTTTGAGAGTGGAATAAACATGCTTGCCGTTTACATTGTACAAGAGATAGATTGAAGATAAAAGGCAAAGAGGGAATCATTAGCAGAGGATAATCCTGGATCCTGAGAGGGATCTTGAGTCTAAAGCAGAGGTAGAGCATTTGTCTTACAAAGGAGAAAAGATTTTAGGGGGGGAAAGAAGAAGATTAGCAGGAAAGTAAATAAGTTTTTTGACTAGGAGAGCAGAAGAGGAAAGGGAGAGGTTGTTTATTTCTGTTTGTCCAAGTCCTTTAAATTATCATGGGATCCCCGCTGAATCTTGCTGCTCACATACAGTCAAAGAAAGACTCATACACTACCTGATAAGTAAGGAATTTGAGTTATGCACTGGTTGTTTGCTCTCCTCAGCCTGGTATCTCCTGCTATCAGAGGTGCAATTTCTGTGCTTAATTTCCTGGTTTTGAGTATGTTGTGCAGAGGTCTCTATGGTGCTTCTGTTTTATGAAAGCAGAGGAAGCAATGTCAGCTGATGAGCAAAGAAGACAGAGGTAGAGTGGTGAATTCGTTAAGGTAGTGATAATTTGAAATTAAAAAAAAAGAGAGAGAGAGCCAGTTTGGAGAGAGGACAGGATTTTGTGAGCATTCTTGAGAATCCAGCTGAGGCCAAGATGACTTGGAGAGCAAGGATTGTAATATTATCTCCAGAAGTACTCAGAGACCTGGAACAAGCACACACATTGGACCAGTGACTTACTTTATTGATGGCCCTCTGCACAGAAGGTATGGCAGTAGATCAAAGGACAGAGGGTCAGGGACCTAAGGGTGCTGGGAGAGTTCTGTACTTTATGGATCAACTTTGTAAAGGAATAGACTTACAGAAATGTACACAGATACTAATGGTATGGCTTAATGAATTCTCATAAGGTGAACATGACTGTGTATCCATCACCCAGATCATGAAATAGAAAATCACCCGCATAACAGAAGCACCCCCCCCCACATACTCCCAGAGTACTATCCTCTCCAAATTCAGTCACTATTCTGATATGTGAATAGACACACACCATAAAAGATTAGTGTGTGTCTGACGTTATTCTTATATTAGGTTGTGGAATTCAGTTTTTTTGTTGTATGTAGCAATAGTCCAAACTTGCTTATTGCTATAGGTTGTGTTAATATACCCAATGCCTAGCCTATACTTTTTTTGGAATTTACAAATAGTGCCCCTATGAACATCATCGGGTTGCATATGCATATATTTGGGAGGTTATATATATCTAGGACTGGAATTGTTGAGTCATAGGATATACATATGTTCAGTGTTAATGGGTTCTGTCACTTTTCCAAAGACCATGAGAATAGCAGTGTATGAGAGTTCCTATTGCTTTACATCCTCAGCAACAAGAATTTTAGATATTCTGGTACGTAAGTAGTGGTATCTCATTGTGATTGCATTTCTCATATTGACCATATTGTTCTATTGTGTTGTACCTATTCACTTTTTGCTCATTTTTCCATAGCTTTTTCCATCTTTTTACTGATTTTTAGGTGTTTTTTGTATATTTTGGACATGAGTCTTTTGTAAGGTATGTTTTTCTATTGATATCTTTTCTCAATCCATGGCTTATATTTTCCATCCTCTTAACAGTCTCTTAATGAACACAAATTCTTAATGTGGCCCAATTTATAACATTTTTCTTTATCGTTAGGGCTTTTGGGTCTTGTTAAGAAATTCTTGCTTATTCTAAGAATATGAAGATACTTCCCTCTGATTGTTCTAGAAGTTTCGTTGCTTTATCTTCCACATTTAGATTTATGGTTTATCTTGAATCAGTTTTGAATTATAGTGTGAGGTGGGGATTAATATACATATTTTTCCTTTGGCTCAACACCATTTATTGAAAAGACTAATCTTTCCCTATTGTACTGCAGTGTAATCTTTATTATGATTGAAGTGACTATATAAGTGTGCGTCTGTTTCTAATTCTATATTATGTTTCTCTGGTATATTACCTAGCTGAACATTACTCTGATTATTGTAACTTTAATAAGTCTTGAAAGTCCTCCAGCTTTGCTTTTCTTCCTCAAAATTATCATGTCTTTTCTTGGCCCTTTGCATTTCTGTATACAGTCAGGAACAGCTTGTCAAATGCCAACCCAAGAAAAAAAACGACTAGCATTTTTACTGGGCTTTTGTTGAATATATGAATCAATCTGAGGAGAGATTTATGGTACAAAGTTAACATATTTTATTTATTTGTAATTCTTAATTTTAATGGTTAGCACCACCAGAAGAATGTTGTATAGAAGGGATAATAGTGGTATTCTTGTCTTAATTTGAATCTCAGGATGAGAAGCTTTCTGTATTTCATCTTTGAATGTAAGTTTGTTGAAACTATCAGAATAAGGAGGTTCCCTTTTTTGATTAGTTTGCTAAGGGTTAAAATGGTGTTGACTTTTATGAAAGGTGTATTCTACTTCTCTTGAGAAGATTATATGATTTTTTCATCTTTATTCTGCTATTGTAGTAAATTACAGATTGAATTTCAATATTAGACCAACCTTACATTCCTAGAATCATCACACTTCATTGTGTTGTCTTATCCACTCAATATAATGCAGCATTAAGTTGCTACTATTTTAAGATTTTTCATCTATGTTTACTAGAGACATTTTCCTATAGTTTTCTTTCCTTGAATGTCTTTGTCAATTATTTTTATAAAGATTTTATTTAACTCATAAAACGTTGGAAAGTTTATTCTGGAAGAGTTTGTATGAGACAGGTATTTTAAGATTTTGGTCCTAGAGATAGATTTCTTTTTTAGGAAGATTTAAAATTATAGATTCTGTTTCTTACTGTGTTGGTTATATTAGATTGTTTTTTTCCTAGGATTTAATCCTTTTTATAAGTGGTATAAAGTTGTTCATAAAACCTAATTTTTATCTTTTTAGTACTTGTGGGATCTACAGTGGTATGTTTTAATTTCTACTATTAACAATAATTGTTGAACAGTCCTGTTAGAGAGTGCCTACTTTTTATTAGTTTTTTAAAAGTAGAGAACATGCTTTTAATTTTGTTGATTTTGTATTTTGAATGCTTATTTTTTTAATTTCATTAGTCTCTGCCCTCATCTTAATTATTTCCTTCATTTAACTTGTTTTGGGTTTAATTTGCTGTTTTTAAAAAAATTCTAAACTTCCAAAGATGGATATTTTGATTGTAGAGTTTCAATCTTTGGTTTTATATGCGTTTAAGACTGTAAAATTTTTCTCTAAGCACTGTTTTAGTTACAGTCCACAAATTTTGGTAGATACTGTCTTCATTATCATTCAGGTCTAAATATTTTCCAATTCCTCTTGTGTCTTTAATTGTTTTTTTGGCCTGTGGTTTATTTCCGAATGATGTGTATGTGTGTTTCTTGTTGTATTTCTTCTTCGTTTTGATAATTTCACTGACTTAATTTCACTGTTGTCAGAAACATCCCATGAATGCATTCAGTTTTTAAAAATATTTGAGACTTGCTTTATGAGCTAATATCTCAGCAAATATGGCCATTTCCTAAGAATGTGTGTTCTTTATTATTGTCTGCAGTGTTTTATATATGCAAATAAGGGCAACTTTTTATACTGTTTTGTTTAGATCATTTATATCTTTTCTGATTTTTCTTCTGCTTTATCTAGTTATTAAAAACAAAGAGTTAAAGCCCCCACTGTAATTATGGATTTGTCTCTTTTTCTTTTTAGTTACGTATTTTGAACCCATAACACTGGTGCAGTAACATTTAGAATTTTTATATCTTCTGGTGGATTGACCTTTTTATTATGTGATTTTGCTCTTGTTTTATGGTAATACATGTTGCCTAATTTGTTGCTACTAATATAAAAACACCAGCTTTATTTTGGGTAGTGTTTACATGGTGTTTCTTTTTCCATCATTTTTCTTTCAAAATTTCTGTGTCATGTATTATTTAAGATGTCTTTTTTATAAGAGGCATATATATTTTTTATTTTTTAAAACAAGTCTGACAATCTTAGTCATTTAATTGAGGTATTACAATGTTTTACATTTAATGTATTGTAAGTACTAATATATTTTTGATATAATGCTGGGTTTGGTTTGCTAAGTTTTTGAGTATGTTTGTGTCTATGTTCATGAATGATATTAGTTTGCAGTTTTCTTTTATTGTAATGCCTTTCTCAGGATTATGCTGTCCTCGTAAAGTACATTGGGAAGTACTTCTTTCTCTTCTATGTACTAGAAGAGTTTGTGTGGAATTAACATTATTTCTTTCTAAAATGTTTGGTAGAATTTTCTAGTGGTATTATTAAGGCTTAGAATTACTTTCTTGGAAGGATTTTAACTATCATAAATTTCATTAATCCATATATATTTTCAGGTTATCTGTTTCTTTTTGTATGAACTTTGGTAGTTTGTATCTTTTGAGAAATTGGTTCATTTCAGCTACATGGTTGAATTTATGGCATACATTTTTTTATAATATACTCATTATCCTGATAATATCTGAAGGGTCTTTAAAGATGCTTTCTCTTTCATTGCTGATATTAGTAAATGTGTCTACCTCTTTTGACATTTTTCTAGAGGTTTACCAATTTTAAAAATTATTTTTATTATTAAACATCCTTGGTTGAGTACCTTCAAAAAGATTTTTAAAAGTGAGTAAACATTTCTCGACCAAAAAAGAAAAAGGAAAGGCTAAAGACCCATAACAACCAAATGCCTAATATAAAGCATGAATATTAATTAGATCCTCTAGTTCAACAGAACCAGTACATTATTTGTAGAAATTGCACAAATTTTAATATAGACTTGATTTTAGATAATAGAATCATTTTTAATTTTCATAAGTATGAAAATGGTGCCATGACTATGCAGAATATATTTGCTTTTAGGAGGTGTATGCTGATGTACTTAAAGTATTGTTACGTCTACAAATTATTTTGAAAAAGCTTAGCCAAAAATAAATGATACAGAAAATACGTCAGTTGTTAAATTTGGGTGGTGAATATATGGGTAGTTACTGAACTGTTCATTTCCTTTTTTATATATTTAAAAATTATTTTAAAAAGCTGAAAAAGATTTCAATGTTAGGCACTGCCTACCACCAGCAAATCAAAGGGAGCCTTTAGCGTGAGCTAAACTGATCAGTGAAGACTTCATTGAGGATTTGGGCGTTTTGGTTGGGCTTTCAAATTGGAGCAAAGTTAGGTAGATGGAATAAAAGAGGGAGGTCATGTTTGAAAGGGAGTAATATAAACAAAAGTTGAGAGATTAAGATGAAAATGACTTGTCACTTTTGACTTGCCTTACTCCCAGTCATTCCTGGGAGCTCTTTGCTAAGGGTGATAAAGCTGGCTGTCTGAAACTTTACTTATGACTATGCTATAGTAATATGAATTTTCCCTAAATAAGAGCTTCCAGCTTCCATGTTCATTGGGAGAATTTTGGAGGAATTTGTTTAAATGTCTTATTTTAAGTACTATGAGTCATTCATTACACTATTTGCCAGTTACTTCACCAAAGTTTCTGTTTTAAGGATTACTGCATATCTCCCCTCAGAAGTGTGTTTCTTATTTGTAGAGTGACATGGGAAAAATAAACTTTCTATATGTTCATCATTGCTCTGTTATTCCCTGTAAATATTTAGGAATCAGAATGCTACTAATCTGTTAATATAATCAAAGCTCCCAGTTGTTATTTCAGGGTTTCATGCCTCAGAAAATATGTTAAATTTTCTTAGTGAAATTTCTTCGTGTTGCTCAATCATATTACCTATGGCCCCTTCTGCCTCTCTTCCCAAATTCTTCTGTATCCCAGGTCCAAATGATCATAATGATAGCTCTGCACTCAGTCTCTTACCTTCTGAATAATAGCAGCACCTAGCACTTACACTGTATTTGGTTTTCCATTTTCAAAGTGCTTTGCAATCAGTGACCGGCTGAGCTCCCTTAACCGTGAAATTTATTTCTTGATGACAGAAGGAACAAAACCTTGGCATCTGGCTATGCCCACTATTGCCACCATGGAGCAGGGAGAAAAATCAGTGCTGTGGATAGAGGAGGAGGTTAGGGTTCAGGAGATTTGTGTCCTATTTTTGACTCTTCACTTGACTTATGCACATCCTGGCTTAAGGCAGCAATTGCTCACTGTAAATTTTACCACCTGTAGGAGAAGGAGGATGGAATCCACATTGAAAAGATGAGAAACTCATCTGTCACAAATAGGATGCCTTGAATTTGTAGTGGGACTTTGGTACCTGATGAAATTGTTAACGGAGCACAGGCTCCGGATGCGCAGGCCCAGTGGCCATGGCTCACGGGCCCAGGCGCTCTGCGGCATGTGGGATCTTCCCAGACCAGGGCACGAACTCATGCACCCTGCATCGGCAGGTGGACTCCCAACCACTGCGCCACCAGGGAAGCCCTGATGTGGTATTTTCTATTAAAAGATTAATTTTCTGAAATAATATGGTGAGTAAAAACAGCCTCACTACATTTATTTCCCATATTCTTCCCCTTCTTAAAAGTCAGTAAGTCCAGAAAAAAGAACAGAAATAACACAAGGCTAAACCCAGTTAGTTACACTCAGTAAACTATATACTCTTTATATATGTCACAGTCATTGTGATAACATTTAATAATTATAAAAAAGAATTAATGAGAATTTCTAGTGGCATACATCATAAGACTTGGTGATCAAACTGACAGTCTCCCTTCTAATTCTGGATATTTTTTTTTGTTTTTAGTGCAAATGACAGGTTAAATTATAAGGTATCTATTAATACAGAAGAAATGAAGATAGTGCAGAAGAACAATAGATAATGGCATTGATAGTGACAATAATTCAGAAAAAGGCAGATGTGTTTATCTGGATACCTGTTTTGATCTGTCCTTTTTTATGACAGATGTTATTAGTTGGAATTTGTGTATCTCAGTCTCTGTTTCATACAGGAAAGCATCTCATGCATATATTTTGGTTGGACATGTTCTATTACAGAAGAGTAGATGACTGATACTAAGCATCAAGTTTACTTGATTTCCCATAAAAATGAAAGTGATACCTTTTCTAAAGTAGGTGAAAAAAGTAAAATCCTGATTTAAGGATTTCTAAAGGGAATATGTGGGATGAACCTAGGAACAGGGGAAGAAATCATTCAGTGATTTTATGTTGGTCAGAAAACACAATTATATAAACCCATAGAAGGTGGCTTCTGCCCCTTTTCTCTCCCCATTCTTCAGGGAGAGGCTATTTCTATCAGAACAAGGGGCACTGAATATACATGTTCCACTCACATTAAAGTCCTGTCTGGGGAGAGTGATTTGAGAGGGGCTTACAAGGTCAGTTAGTGAAATTATTAGTTTTCCAAACTGGGAGCTTCCATATCCCTGTCTTGCCATATTTATTTCTTCTCTGAAGTGATAGCAAATGTGAAATAGAATGTTCTAATAAAACCTGAAAAATTAAGAAAGAGAACCAAATGTTTTCATTTAACTAAATATTCTATGCATTTATAACCATAGCCCATCAATGGCTAATTTTTCAGTTTCCCTTTTCAAAACATTGGACTGGTGTTTAGGCCAGATGAGGGAAAGAAGAGATCAACTCCTTCATGGATTCACTTACATGGTTTTGGGGTTATTTACGATATGGTGATTTTGTGGTGAAATCAATGGAGAGAATTATTATCATTATTTTTTGCTCACTTTATTCTCACAAACATTTGAGCCCAGTAAGAAGGGTGCTACCATCTTTCTCCTTGATCACAAAAGTGACAAGTTTGTTTCTCATATCCCTTATAACATTGGTAAAAATTAGCAAATTGTACCTACTTTACAATTGGGGGAAATAAAGTAGACTACTGTCTTGCTGGTCCTCAAGATTCAGTGGGGGAAGTAGAATTTAGGCTGAGGCCTCTGACTTTTCCTACCACTGTCTGCTAATTTTCTTGGGAAAGTATACAGTCCAGTAAAATATTATATAGTTGTACTCATTTGTTAATTAGTGTTTGTGTCAGAAATGCTTTGATTTCATTGGATATGATAGAGAAAACTTTACTAGTGATGAAAAAAAATCTAATGCAATTTAAGAAAACTTTGGTACAGTAATGCTTTCCCCTCCAGTTTTCTAGATTTTCACTCATGCTATAAATTTTTAGGTGTTTCTTTAAGCAGAAAATTCAAGTGTTAAGACAAAATAAATCTACATACCTTTTTTAAGTATAAATGGTTGGTGTGGCTGTTCTCTCATAAAATAACATCACAAGCATCAGTGTTATACTGCTGAAATTTGTTTTGAAAGCAAAAAATGCTCTTTCTTCAAAACACGTATAAATATGTTCAAACTCCTCATGTCCTTTCTCTGAATTTTAGCATCTCCTAGATCCTGAGTGTTCTGGCAAGGGTTCTAGCCAGACTTCAACTGGACTTCTGTGGGCCATGACCAAGAATCAGTGCACCATCTTAACTATCACACTGAGCTTGAACAGTTCAGGTTCATCAACAATTTGTGGCAAGAACCTGGCTTGAGAAGTTATCAGATGTTTTAAGCATAAGGAGTTCAATCTTGTGGTGCTGAAATTGTTTATTCTTCTAAACACCCAAGTAGCAACATTTAATGTGTAGTAAAAACCCAACATTCTTTCCAGGTTTTGTGGAGGGTATGAGTTCAGGACCTATTGCAGCTGAGATCCGGGAGAGGCAGACCATGCTCAAGGCCAAGAAACTCAAACCTGATGATTTATATAGTTACGTGCTATTTCTAGACTGTCTTTATTCAGACTGGTAAGAACATCATTAACGGATGCAGATTCATAAAATGGACCAAACAAGAAACCAGCTTATGTTTTAACACAAAAGGTCTATACTTATTACTGTCTGTGAGAAAGAAAAAAAATCAGCAATCTTATCTCCTCCAATAGATGTTTATGTGTTCCCAAAGAGTAGAGGCTTTTCAGTCAAGAATTGGAATATCTTGGGCTTCCCTGGTGGCGCAGTGGTTGAGAGTCCGCCTGCCGATGCAGGGTACATGGGTTTGTGCCCCGGACCGGGAAGATCCCACATGCCGCGGAGCGGCTGGGCCCGTGAGCCATGGCCGCTGAGCCCGCGCATGCGGAGCCTGTGCTCCGCAACGGGAGAGGCCACAACAGTGAGAGGCCCGCGTACCGCAAAAAAAAAAAGAATTGGAATATCTTGATTTGATAAAGTTTTTCTAAATTATACTTCCCACTAGATACTTGATATATGGGAATAAGGAGAGCCATAAGAAAACTTACTTTTAAGTTAAAAGAATAATAAATACCATTTACTACTGAATTTATAGAGATTTGTATGTGGGTCTGGCTATATATGTATCTATATCAGAGTGGTAGTATTGTAGGTTATTATTATTTTCTTTTTTCCTACTCCATAGTAGGTTTTAAATTATTAGTTCAAAGAGACCTGGAATTGAATCCCAGCTTTGCCACCTACTAGCTGTGTGATTTGCCTAAAAGTCAACCTTTGTGAGAATCAGTTTCCTCATTTTTAAAATGTTAAATAATTATAATAGCTACCTCATAAAGGGGTTGTGAGAATTAATGCAATGATATAAGGCCCCTGGGGTATACAAGTCATTTAATATATATTACTTATCATTACTATAGCTATTATCTGTATTTTTATAAGCATGTGTTCATTTTATAAAATAGAAACCCCAATATGAATTATTCACTTAAAAAAACTCCCATGAACATTCATTTTTGCTTTTTTTTGTTTTCTTAATTGAAAATGCCAACCTTAGTTGTATATGTAGTCATTTCTGTAATGAGTGATCAGTTACTCATTATTCATGCATACTCAACTCTTTGTCTTTATTTTGATGCTCTTCTAGTTAGATTTTATAATCTTCTTATTCTGTATGTATTTACTAATATTTAAAAGATTTTAACATATTAAATTGAAATATATTCTTTTATGAATGTATGTAAATGTCTCTCAAATCTCAAAGCTTTACTAATTAAGACTATGAAACAAAGCCTTAATATAGTTAAAGAAAATTAAGAATTATCCCATAATTCAGATACAATTTAGGAATTATTTTCATTTAATCAGCTCTCAGGTTTACACACAAAACTTTTCCAACAAAACAGGCTGCTGCCATATGTGTTTAAATGAGATCACCATTTGGCTGAAGCTTGCTGCACAAGAAAAGCCCATTTCACAGGCTATTCATACCTGACTTTATGGCACTTCACCAAGGAACGGCAAAACAGTTTAGACGTTCACAATAAGAACCAACTTGAACCTTATTTAACTTCCAAACCTTCTAAATTTCTTTAAGGCTCAGATAATTCCCACAAAGTCTTGCCTCACTTCCTCCCTGCTCTCACCACCTGCCCTCTGGGAAATCAAACCACCTACTTACTGGAAGAAACAAACACTACTTATTTGTTTCTATACAATTTAGGGTTTCCCAGATTTTAGGAAAACTTAAAGAGAGGATAAGATTTTATCTTAAAAATAGTAACTACCAACAATACCTAAGTGGGGTAATTAGTGTATATACTTAATATTCATTTTCTACCCATATAAACTCTGTATGCCAATAGATGAATAAAAAAAGAGGAAAAAGCATGAATTATAATGATACTGTTATAGGGTTGATTTTCATGCATGGCTTGGAAGATTGTATTTTATTCACTACTTTTAGGAAAAACATATAGGTTCTCATATAATTAACAAAACCATGTTAACTAAAAACCATTAACAAATGCTAAGTGGAAGTGTAAGTTTTGTCTAAACTACTCAGTGGTACAGAATGTTTAACAGATACTTTCTAAATAACAATGCTAAAATTACACTTATACATATTTGTGGGTACTTTCATTTTATCTTATGCCCGTATCTGCACCATTCTGCTAAATAAGTCAAATTTATACAGAAGTAGGATATATTTAAATGTAAACCCTAAAAAATGTTGAAAGCAGGAAGGAAATGGTGAAATAGGTGATCATATAATATCCAGAGTACTTAGGCTAAAAATGGAAGGATAAGTAAAGTACTCTGTCCTGATCTAAATCTCCACGTTTGCTCTCTGATCAGAAATGAAACTGATTAACGACAGGACAAACCCTGACAGAGCAGGTATTTGTAAAGGTAATTCACAGCTATATAAACGCAGGGCTTAACCTTAAGCACCAAGGATCAACCACTGATAGTATCCTGTTGTCTGTACAAGGATTGGTCTAGCCACAAAAATGTATTTTTGCTTTGGAAATCGTTTCGCCTCATGGATACATTCCCTGCAAATTTTGTCTATCTTGTCCAATGGGTATAGTCAATGTCTCAGAGGACAGATATAATCATAGGAAAAAAAAGAAGTGTACAAGTAGAAATTTGGTAGAATTAATAAAGGAAAATAATGTAAGAAGAAAAGAATGTTTTTGCTTCAATAATATTTCTAACCCCCAAAATAAATTTGTTTGTTAAATCAAGATCAAAACAAACTATATTTGAGATATATATATATATATATATATATATATATATATATATAAATGTTTGTTTTATCTAGAATCATTTCTTTTCCCTCTTTATTTTTTCTTTCAATTTTTATGTCTTAGTATTTACTTTCTGTGTTTGGCTGACTGTTTCCCTGTGATATAATTTAACATGCTTTTTTTATCTTTTGACTTACTGTAAACTGGTAGTTAAATCTATAGAATCAATTTGACTGAGGTTGGAGTTCCTTTTTATCACCTTTAACTTGAAAGAATTGTGTTGACATAGAAATAAACAGGCCAATGTTAAGCAGACTTCCATTAATGGTTTCTTTTATTGTTGATGGGAGGGTTGGGAATCAACTTCAGACCATCTCCACTCAAATCAGTGACAGTATTCAAAACACTAAGACTGAATCGCAACAGTGATACCTTTGTATGTCTCCATACATTTCCATTTCAGAGAGTGGGTTTCGTTTTTTCTTGAGTATTCTATGGGCAGTGAAGCTTGGGATTTTTGACCCTGGGCTGAATATACAGAAAATGGGGGCAAAAAAAGAAAGAAGATGAAGACTGAGTTGAGTCTAAGCCTTTTAGAATATAATTTGGCCAGCTATTGAGTCTACTCTACTTTTGAATACTTTGAACTTTTTAGAAGAGAAAATAGGATGTTCTTTGCTCTCACTAGTGTCTCAATGCTAACTCAGTGCCTGGCTTTGCTGATGCTATTGTCAGAGTAAGAGGATCAGCCAATCTTCTTTTTATTCTCATTGCCTTTTCAGCTTCTTCCTAACCCCTTTCACCAACACTAGATCATAAATAGATCAGCTCAATCTAAGGTGAAGGCAAAGAACTACTAAACCAGAGCCTGGCAGCTTGAGTCAGTGGATGCTCCAAATGATTTAGGGGTAAGCTCATAACACATTTTTCTCTTCCTCCATCTGTTTCTCTCTAGATCTGTGGATAGCACTGATGTGTTATGGCAAAAGAAATCCTGGAGCAAATATAAACAAATTATCATGTATTTTGCAATGTACACCTAATCAACATTGGGTAATTTTCTCAAATATCAGAAAGATTAGCAAATCTTTGTATTGTTGCACTTTTTTTTTTTTTGGCTGTGCCACACAGCTTGCAGGATCTTAGTTCCCAGACCAAGGACTGAACCTGGGCCCTCAGCAGTGAAAAAGCGCAGAGTCCTAACCACTGGACCGCCAGGGAATTCCCTGTTGCACTTTTAAATGCATCTTTAATTGAATTTTTTTTGCTTAAATGCTCATGAATTGAAGAAAATTCATGTTTTTAAAAAAACTTTGAGTATCTCACATTTAAATTTGTCATTGTTTTTTGGAAACATAATTCTTTAGTCTTTAAAACAAGGCTATTTGGATAGAAATGCTGCTAAAACCTTAACCATAAATGCAGTAATATTGAATATAAACATTTCAGTTAAGGATCTCACTTCCTTGTTTAGTTGGGGTGAAGAAGAAACTATTTAAAAAAAAATACCTTTAACCTAAAATCTTTCACACTTACTGGGAGACTGTAAATTGCACTAATAACATTCTGTTGACCACTTTATTAAAGCAAAAGTGAAAGAAAACCCTCACATTGCCAAACCATGTATTGTTTATTTAAGTGTTAAATGGAGTTGGTGATTTGGACCCCTTATTACTTGAGTGCTGAGTATATTGAAATTTGTAAAATTGCTAAGTGTTAACATTGCTGGAGCTGTGATGTGGCCTGGCCACCAAGTGTAAATACTACAGTACAAACCAGGGGGCAAATATTAGGGAAAAGGAAGCTTGTTTATAATGGATTTTTACCCATTCATTTTTATGTTGTATGTAATGTAGATTTTTGATTCTTAAAATCTTTACCTTCTACTCATATAGCATCGCATCTCTATTTAATTTACTAATTGTCATTATCATAAATTATCATCGTGTTTATTATTTCCACTATACGTATTTTTACAAAGTGATGACATGATTGCACTTTCTGTATTTACTCCCAGCTACTTCAAAATGAACATTTGTAATTTACCACCCATTTTGGGGACACTGTCTTTTTATTACCTTAATTAGGCTGTATCTTACTTAGCATTTTCTCAGGATTGGATTGTAGTAAGGTCTTGTGACAGAAACACTTTAGAGTGTGTGCTGTCTAATACTGTTGCTTTATTTTTCATGTTTCTGCTCGTTAGTTAGAGCATTAATTTGGTTTTTCTATTTTAATTAGCAGTCTGACATTAAAAATAACTTTTATTTCAAATAATATTCATTTTACAGGTTTTAATAAGTCTACGTATTGTATTTGTAACCTATTCAGGGAAATTTTGCTGTCAGATTTGTCTTGGTTTCTTAAAACTAATACAAAAGGAAGTATTTCAGTAATACATATATTATTGAAATATATGATATATATAAAACTTTTATCAACCAATATACTTATTATAATTAAAATTAAGATATTCTTATCATCAAAGTTAAGGTTACAAATGGGTCAAAGAAGCATGCTTAGTTTAATAGAAGATACAGAAATGGATATACTCTGGATTTAGATTATAAAGCAGATATTTTAACATAAATTATTCAGCACAATAGTCCAAATATATGTGTGTTTTGCAGGTAAAATAGCATAAAAGTAAACTGACACTACCATGACAAGTAAACACAATTTTGTTGGGTGATTTTGAAGGACAATATTTACAGATATTGTATGTTTATTTTAAGCTGTCAAACCATTTTTGTTTTTGAATAACATCTTAGGCAGATACCTAATACTTAAAAGAGATAAAATTTAAAATGGCTTGGTTTGAAATGGGATGGACGGTTCAGAGATACAGCTGCTTAAAAACCACCCTGTTCTCTGGGATCTAAGGAGCAGACTTAAAAAACCACCTAATAGAGGAGTGGCCAAGATGGTGGAGTAGAAAGACCCTGAGCTCACCTCCTCCCACTGGCACACCAAAGTTACAAACATTTACAGAGCAACTGTTGGTAAGAATGACCTGAAGACTATCAGAAAAGATCTTCTATAACTAAAGATATAAAGACAGAACCACAACAAGATGGGTAGGAGGCGTGGAGACATGGTATAGTCCAGACCCATATCCTGAGGTTGGTGATCCATGAATGGGAGAATGGTTACAATTGTAGGGGTCCTCCAAGGAGCAAGGGGTCCAAGCCCCACATTGGGCTCCCCAGCCCAGGGGTCCTGCACTGGGAAGATGAGCCCCCAGAACATTTGGCTTTGAAGGCCAGTGGGGTCTTACTTTTACGAGGGCCAGAGGCCTGAGGAAAATAAAGACTCCACTCTCAAAGTACACACACGAAATGTCACACGCTCTGGGAGCCAAGGCAGAAGCAGTAATTTCATTGGAGCCCTGGTCAGTCCTACTTGCTGATCTTGGAGAGCCTCGCATAGAGGCAGGAGGCAATTAGGACTCACCCTGGGAATGTAGACACTGGCAGCAGCTATTTTGGGGAGCTCATTCTATCACAAGGTACTGGGAAGTGCAATTTTGGATCCTCACTCTAGCTCATTAGTGATGAAACCTGGCTCTGCCCACCAACCGGTTGGCACCAATCCTGAGATGCCCGAGGCCAAGCAGCTTGCTGGGCAGGTACACAGCCTCACCCACCAGCAGGTCAGCTCCTCTAGGACCCTCTGAGTCCCCAGCCACCTGAGGACCTGGCCCCACCAACCAGAGGGCCGAGGATCTGACGTTACCCACCAGTGGTCAAGCATCAGTACTAGGACCCCTGAACTCCACAACCAGAGACCCCTGGACCTGGCTCTGCCCACCAGCAGGTGGACACCAGCCCCAGGACTACCGCAGAACTGTAGCCAGCCATGTCAAAACCTGGCCCAACCACCAGCAGTCTGGTACACCACTCTGGGAGGCCCTGGGTCCTGGCACCACCCACCAGCATGCCCACACCAGGTCTGGACACCCCTGATCCCACAGCCAGCCATGTCAGGAACTGGCCAGCCCACCATCAGGCTGACACCAGCCCTAGGAATCTTGGTTCTGCAGCCAGTCACCCCAGGACCCAGCATCATCCACCAGTGAGCCAGCACTAGCTCCAGAGTCCCCTGGGACTCCACAGCCAGTTCCTAGTGACCGAGCCTGCCCACCAGTGGGCTGGCATCAGGATTGAGACTCCCCTGGCTGTGCAGCCAGTGTACCAGGATGCGGTCCTACCTACCTGTGGCTGGTAGCCTGTGCACAAGGCTGGACCTGGCAACCAACTGGACTTGGTGTTGGTGTAACCACACCTACCAGGGTGCCCACAGTAAAAGGCCCACATGGCCCAAATAGAGCACACCCCTAGAGCATATAGATCTGGTGGCCAGAGGAGAGTGCAGTGCTGAACCCCTTAAGATGTCTCCTACATAAAGCTACTTTACCAAGATCAGGAAAGGTATTCAACCTACCAACCGAGCAGAAATAAAAACAGCAAATTAGGCAAAATGAGGCAACAGAGAAATATGTTCCAAATGAAGGTATAAGACAAAACCCCAGAAGAACTAACTAAAATGGAGATCCACAATGTGCCTGATAAAGAGTCCCAGCTCATGGTCATAAAGATGCTCAAAGAACTCAGGAGAAGAATGGGTGAGCACAGTGAGAAGTTTAACAAAGAGAAAAAATAAAGAAGAACCAGAGTTGAAGAGGATAATAACTGAAATAAATACACTAGAGGAAAATCTTTTTAAAAAGTCCCTTTACATTCACATCAGTAAGAATAAAACACCTATGAATAAATCTAACTAAGGAGGTAAAGACCTATATTTAGAGAACTATAAGACATTGATGGAACAAGTTGAAGATGACACAAACAGATTGGAAAGATGTACCATGTTCATGGATTGGAAGAATTGTTAAAATGACAGTACTGCACAAGGCAATCCTCAGGTTCAATCTATTAAAATACCATTGGCATTTTTAATAGAACTAGAACAAATAATTCTAAAATGTGTGTGGAAACACAAAAGACTCCTAATAGCCAAAACAATCTTAAGAAAGAAGAACAAAGCTGGAGGTATCACACTCCCTGGTTTCAAACTATAATACAAAGCTACAGTAATCGAAACAGTATGGTACTAGCACAAAAACAGACATGTAGATTAATGGAACAGAATAGAGAGCCCAGAAATAAACCCACACACCTATGGTCAGTTAATCTACAACAAAGGAGGGAAGAATATACAATGGAGAAAAGACAGTCTCTTTAACAAATGGTGACTAGACACCAAATGGGAAACTAGACAGCTGCATGTAAAACAGTGAAATTAGAATATTACCTCACACCATATACAATTTAAAGTTTTATACAAAAATAAAGGTTTTTATTTTTAATATTAATGTCCTAAAGAATTAGTCTAACACAGTACATAATTTTGTGATAAAACAGGAATTCTTTGATCTAATTAAAAAATTAGATTCAACAATTGCTTCTACAGTGTCCCAAAAGATGATTCAAATTATGATTTTACAATTTGGAAATGGGAAACTGGGTATCACTCTGGGAAAGCTTTTTCACATTTGGACAATTTTAATGTTAGAAAGACTTTTGTGATAAGGACTATTTGTTTCAATGAGATATTACAAAGAGTTAGCCAACTGTAGTATATTTTCGCCTAAAAATATTTTTCTCACTCATCTAAATGCTCCTTATCCTGCTTCAAGTCTTAAATTCGTGAATATTCACAAAGATCCTTGTATGAGATATATGCAACCATTTTAATTGTGGAAGGGACTCACTGACAGCTATAAACTTGAAGACAATCAAAGACAATGATCAGAATCAACTTCGTATATAATTTATCCTTGCCTGGGAATATATGTTTTGCATTTGAGGTTTCAGACCTGGCATTGTTTAGTTTGGAGATACTGCTCTCAAGTGACTTTTTGGTGATGTTACTGAACTTGGAACCATGTGGTAGTATGCAGGTGATATAAGGTTTGCTTGAATAGCTATTGTAAATTACCTGAGCTTTTTGTGCATTTAAGACCTATGATTTAATATTGAAAAAGTTACCTGAGATTGGCTGCTTATTTTTAAACACATGAAGTCCATGTACTTCCATCTCAGTAATACTTTCTAAAATTTCTTTGAAATGCATTTATTTTATTTTTCTGCCATTAATTAATCCACTGAACTAAACCTAACATGTGCCTAATATGTGCTAGGCAGTATTCTTGGAATTGGGAATACAGGAGTGAATAAAATTAAAATCCTCCCTGTCCACCTGCCCCATTTTTTCAGATCTTACCTTCCCGCTGGGGACAGACAATAAAATAACATAACATAACGTAACATAACATAACGTAACATAACATAACATAACATAATTTAATATAAGGTAGTTGTCAGTGAAGGCATCTCAGAGGAGTGTGACAATCGAACTGAGATGTGAATGATGTAAAAGAGTTATTGCAGATAAGGGGAAGTGGCGAGTGCAAGGATTCGAAGGTCTTCTGTATTGTTTGAATAGTTTATAAGAATGAATTTGTAATTACTTGCATAGCAATAGCAGAAAAATCTATGCATCTTATTGAAAAGCTATACATTATAATGTCCAGACAATGATATGGAAGGATGCTGAAAGTAGATAAAAGGCAAAAGGTTTTAGGTGTGCAATATGGAAGTATAGAAATGTTTAAAGTGAAATGAAATATGTTTTTCTTTCTTCAATTAGTAATATTCCAATTAGTAATAGAATTTAATCTCACTAATTTTAATCCTTAGCCAAATAGAACTTAGTATTGACAGTTTGTTGCATGCACTATCTGGATTTTAAAAACAAACATCAAGTATATTATTGTATGTATTGCCCATTAATACAAAAGCAAATAAAAGTAAAAACACCTCTTAGAACATATTGGCAGATACTTGTCTTGAGCAATATGACCCAAATGTGGGATAATGACATTAAGAAAGGTGATAAATTAGTAAGGTCAAGTAGATACCTATCAAATCAATGTCTGACTAGAGCCATATAAATATATGTGTAAAAACTGCTTAAGTTTATATAACTTTAAGACCATATGATAGGCATATACATAGAATATCAACTATTGCACAGGAAAGTTATTTTTCCAAAGGACTATTTATTTTTTAAGAAAGATTCAACATAGATTTCCTTGAAATATCAGTTCATTTAGGTCATTGAGGTCACTTAGGACAGATTTTTGATTTACAAAATTCAGTGCCAGAATTTTCAGGCTTACACTTGTTGCATAAGGTGAAGCAAAATTATATGAGAATAGACATGTTGTGTGTATAATATTGTTCTATTGGAATCTAACTGTGGCATGGTTAAGTGTAACTTACGGGATACTGGCTGTGGAACCCAAACATTAATATGCAGGGGAAGAATTCTATATTGTACTAATATGGACAATGCAATTTTTAAAAAAGGATATGTATCTCTATTTGTATATAAAGTTATGAATAAATGAAAAGAATAAAATGAATCATTAAATCATTCTTTCTTGATAAATATAGCACCTCTACTATGTACAATTCATCTGTTTAAATTATGTAGAAAAATGTTGATCCTCCTTGTACCAATCTGCTTGTTTTTAGGAATATAAGTACCCAAACCTCCTTCTCTGCCTCCCTGCATCTGTCTTCGATATACACAGCTCCCTTTGAAATCAGTGGGATATGAGGGAGTGCAGTGGGAGATGAAAATCTGTGAATTCAGCAGCCATTTCTCAGGTGGAAGATTGGGGGAGCTGCCATCTTAATGATGCTTCTCAGTGGGAGACCCAGTTTGATGAGGCTGAATAGGCCTGAAAGAATCGACTTCATGATATAAGGAAACAGGGAATCAGAGAGCCTTGCCGCTTCCAGAAGGAATCTTGAAATACCGAGTGGTATAGACTCCCTTTCAAATCAAATTAATTGAATCTGTGTAATTTCTTTTTCCCTTCTTAAGAACTCCCACTTTTTTTTTTTTGGTAAACCATCACCCACTATCTGTTATTTCTTTATTCATTCCTTGAGTTACTTCATCTTTTGATACTGTCAATAACTACCAGCCTCTTAGTTACTCTGTTTTATTATATTTACGAGCCCAATGCCTAGGTGCTCACATATATCTCCCACTGAATTCAATTCAGTTCTTTAAACTGTGTTTGGTGATTTTCTCACCTTAGTAATTACACATCATGATTAGAATAGCGTTTGTTATGTGAGGGTTTTCTTTAAAACTGACTGAGGGTTTTCCTTAAAAAGTCCTAGGAACAAACATAAACTTCTAAATTATAAGAGATGCAACTTTATTAGAATGATTATCTATTTTTTCCTGGATATTGCTTGCAATCCTACATGGTCTGAACATTACCTGTTACCCCACAGAGTCAGAAGAAATACATTCTCTCTTCATAACATCTTAACCATTGGTATGTTATATTGTTGTGATACCTGTGTTATATACATAATATGTATTATATGAAAGCACAGACTAAGAAATAACAGTTAACAAAAAGCCCCCTATAAACACTAGATCCATTGAGTAAATGTTATACATTTTGGACAAATAAAACAATCTCTTTATATATATATATATATATATATATATACTGGAGCAAGGAGTAGGCGCTCAATACTGTGAAGTGAATTAAGAAATGAATTGGTCATTTGGTTGGAATTCTATTGGTGTTGTGTGAGACAATACCAAAAGGTAGGGCAGGAAGAGTTTTGGACACATTTAGTAATCCTGCCTAAAACCAGCTTTCTCCTTCTAGATGGGGCCTTACTCAAACCCCAGCAGCCAATTGTAATGCTTATCATAATCATAACGTTAAAGATTTTCAAAGCAGACATTTCCCTCAGCTGTCCTTAGGAGCCTGTTTTTAAGTGATTAAAATTCAATGCTGTCAAGAAGTTGTTACATTATGTCAACTTAAATTTGTCTTGCAAGTTAAGCCATTTCCTGCTGTAGCCCTGAAGAACAGCTGGTCACCATCTTCTTTATGATCATCCTCCTTAAGCTTGAAGATAACAATAAAACCATCCAATTCTCTTTGGTCTTTTTTAGCAGAAGTCATCGCAACTTATATATTTTTCATAGATTCTTATTTTTTCTAATGACATAAATTTATTCTCAGGGCCACTAAGCTTTCTGATATTCCTGGGAGATTAGTAGATGGCAGCCTTTCCATTGCAGACAGAAACTTGCCAAAATGATTTCAAATTATGCCTGCCTATCTTTTAATACACTACCAATGACATAATGTTCCCTAAACATCACAAATATAATTGACATCTGTAATTAACATTAGGTCACACTTTTCTCTCCTACATTAAAAATGTCATCTTTGAAACATTATTTCACTGGTTATGTTTGTGCCAATGTAGATGTATCCCAGATATATTAGCAGTGAACCATGCAGCAGGGAAAGCTTAAATCTCCAAATGCCCTTCACACACGGACTATTTTTAAAATCCTTTGAAGCACGATGTGAATCACTGCCTATAATATGGAAGGTTTATTATATTTATTACAGAACATAGTAGGTCTGTGTCTTCGCCATGCCAATCACGTGAAGAAAGGTGAATAGTTGGGCCAGTTATCTGCATGTGTTAAAACTGATGCCCCGCCGCCAGTTTCTCTATGATTCTTTGATGGTTTGTAGTTAGAATCTGTGTAGAGTTAGGTTGCTTATCAAATGAATCTGGTACATTTGATCAGTGTAATTATGTAATTTTGAAAATATAGGGCCTCAGGCTTCAATTCTTTTTTCAATTATACATTTCTTCAATTAGACGTTTAGCTTTCAAAAACTGTAAACTTTCCTGATGATTATCCAAAATATTCTCTCTGCTTTGCCTAGAGAGCTTGAGTAAGTTTGTCCAATTTATTAGAGTCAAAATTCCCTCAAATCAGAAGGAAGCAAATATGATATCTGTCATATTAAGGCCAGATAAACTCAGTTCTTAATCTGTTTACCAGGGTTCATCTACTAAATTTATCATTATATCCCAAATCAGTGCTACACCAATATTACTTCTGAATAAAGCAAGCAGTTTACCAAACGGGATGTAGACTAAAATCCCATATTTGTTTTAACAAAAAGTGTTAAATATGCATAAGAGAAGTCTGGAAGAACATCCACAATATAATTAAAGTGATTATCATCTCTGAGTGTTGGGATCATGGGTTATCTTTATTTTCTTCTTTTTGTTTGCATGCTTTTCTAAGTTTTCTACAGTGAACATGTATTATGTATATAATAAAAAAAACCCTAGTTTTAAACATTTTAAAGGCTAAATCAGCTAAAAATACATGTTTAAACCTAGAATAATGATTCAAGTTGTGGTCTAAAAATTTCAGGGTGTTTGAGTTAGAGACTATCCATATTAAATAGGCAGGGACCTTGTTTCAAGCATTGTTTCTTCAAAGTCTAGCATGCTGTGAGTACTTAAATATTGATACATTACCCTAAAACAAGTATTAAATATGTTAACTAGAGAAATTCGGTGACGTCGTGAACCATTCTGCCCCCACACACACCCTGCCCCCTGCCCCTGTAAGCAAAATACATCCTACTTTACATCATCGTAGTTGGATAATGGACATTAAGAATTGCCAACTAGGGGAAAAAAGGAAAAAGGGAGATTTCAAGTCCCATGAGAATATTCTGGGGCATTAGTTTCTACAAATAAACATTGAGTTATGTCAGGAATGTTATGCAGCCATAATGCTGTCTGTCCTGTATTCCCGGCTTTGTGGCTGGAAGCACCAGTTCAATGCTCTGAAAATTCACAGTTGTGAAAAATTTTCTTCTCAAAACAACTTAATTGGAGTTACTTCTAAATTTTCTTTGGGTAGAGAAATATGAAGGAAGTATGTTAATATAGAGCATTGCAAACACTAAGATTACGCTTGAGCTCATGATGTACTAGGTGGAATGCTTCACTGAAAGTAAAGAATCTAATCACAGTTTTTTTTCTTCATTCTTCATTAAGCTGAAACTTTGATCACTTTGCTCCTTGGTTTTTATGTGGCAAAGAGAACTTTGGGTAGAGTCTTTAAAAATGTTTTTAAACAGTGATGTGCTGGAAAAACATTGAAGAGAGTAAGATGGTCAGTGTTCTAAATATGATTCTTATTTATTCTTTCATTCCTATAGGGACAGTATAATGTAGTGGCCAAGAGCATACACTGTAGAGACAAACCACTTGGCTTCATATTCCAGCTCTAACATTGGCTAAATGTGTGACCATGAAGTTGTTTCACCCCTCCAATCCTCAGTTTCTTTATCTATAAACTAATGAATAATAATAGTTAATAATAACTGTTCATGCTTATGTAATCATTAAATAAGACAAAATATGTGAAGAGCTTAGCACAATGCCTAACATGTAGAAAGTACTCTATAAATGTTAGTTATAATAAATTCAGCAGATATTTATGAAGCGTCTATGATGTGCTGGGAAGTATATTAAAATCCAGGAAAACAATTAAGAGCATTAAAAGATGGTGTCTAGACTCACAGAGTTTTAAATCTTATAAGGGAGAGGAAGAAGTAAGCAATTGTGAATCATTGAGATCAGGGTGATTCAGGGTGCTGTGAAGGTATATAGAAGGGGCACCTGCACCAGTCTAGGAAAGCTTTATGCAGGTGGTGCTATCTACATTGAGACCAGATTAGAATGAATAGGAGTGAACTAGGTGAAGAAATGTGAGAAACATATTCTAGGTAGAGGAACCAGCAAGCAAAAATCCCCTTTTCAGTCAGGATTTCCCTTGCAGGTAACCCAGCTCAGACAGGCTAACAATAATAGTAGTTTATTAGCTCATGTAAGTTAAATTCCAGAGGTTGGGAGGTTTTCAGATGAACTTTATCAGGATTCTAAGTTAATTTCCTTCTAATTTGTTGTCTCTGCTTTGATTTTTGTCTTGATTTTGGATTTAATCATGATAGCAAAATGCCCATATCAGTGTAGGCCTCACACCAAAATAGAAAAGAAAGCTTTTTTCCCCTCTAGTCATCAAACAAAACACTGGGGATTCATTATGATTGACCAACTTAGGTCATGTGCTCATCCCTGAACAAATAACTGGGACATGGGGTCATATTGAATGGTTTGGCCATTCAGAATGTTCTTCAGGAGCTAAGATCAACAGCACCCAGAAATCGAGCTGCTCCTCGGTAGAGGGAAGGAAGAATAGATACTGGGGAGGAAACCAGTAGTACCCACTAGAGGCTAAAGGATGAGAGAGAGCTCGTTATGCTCAAGGAGCTGAAGTAAGTTCAAATAGCATCTGAGGAGGCTGGAGATGGGGAGTAGCAAATTTGGAATTAGAGAAATAAACAAATACCAGATGACGCGGGGCTTTGAAAAATAATCTCAGGGAACTTGGACTTCTTCCTGACGCAGTGAGAAAAGAAGTGGTTTTTTTTGTTTGTTTTGTGTTTTAGCAGGGGAGTAAACAATCGTGCTTGTGAAATCTAGTATGGAAAATGAATCAAAAAAAATTGGAACTGGAGGTTGAGAGACAATAAATATAGGAGACTCTTAATTCAAGTTTAAAATTATGATGACTTAAATGGGTGATGGGGATATAGAAAAGTGAATGTGAAAACTTGTTTCAGGAATAGAATTAGGAGGACTTGGTAATTAATTGGTGTGGTGGGATTGAGGGAGAGAGAGGAGTTAAGGATAATGTCCATGTTCTTGGCTCAGGAAATTAGACAGGTGTCCACGCCATTCGCTGAGATTGGAATATAAGACGGAGAAAAAAGATTTGGAGGTTAAGATAATGCAGTCCCTGTGGAACATCTAAATAGAAATATCAATACAGGTGTAGAGCACAGGAGAGCTAAAAGGTCTTGAGATACTGTGAGCATCATGGGGATGATGAGATAATCTAGAGAACACATAGAGGAAGAGAACAAAAAGCCCGAGATGGAAATTAGGGTATATGAGACTGAGAAAGAGAGCCCACAAAGGTGACTTGGAAAAGATGGCCAAAGAGGGAACAGAAAAAACCCAGTGAACCAACAGGAGAGTATTTCAAAATGGGCAATGGTTAATTGTCTAAAGCAAGAGAGATGAGAGTAGCTCCAGAGGAGTGGTGTAAATGGAAGCCGGATTGCAGTGGATTGAGGCACTGAAGTAAGTAGAGATGTGGATACAGACAGCTCTTAATTGGGCCATGAAAGAGTAACTGACAAGCAGTTGAGGGATCTGTTATTATTAATTTTCTTTAAGATAAAAGGATCTTGAATATTTAAGTATCATTAGGAGGATTTGTATATGAGGATTTATATAACTAACATGTATAACTAACAGTTTGTCTAACTTTTATATAACTAACATATATAACTGACATTTATATAACTAACAGCACTTACAGTACCAGTCACTGTTCTCAGTATTTTATATATAGTAACCCTTTCTCATCTTCATAACAACCCTATGAGGTAAGTGCTATTATTATTCACAATAGATGAGGAAACTGAGGCACAGGGGTCAAGTATCTTGCCCAACGTCATGAGCTAATAAGTTGTAGGGCTGGAATGAAACTGACAGAAGCCTGGCCCTGTAGTCTGTGCTCTTAATTGCTGTTCAGTACTGCTGTCCCTGGGCTAGGTTGCCTTTACTTCACTCTACTGGATCAAATAAATAGTAACAGTAAAATGTATAGCAGCGAAAGGACATACATTCTTTTTTTTAATTGGAATATAGTTGATTTAAAATGTGTTAGTTTCTGCTGTACAGCAAATTGAATCAGTTATATATATACATATAACCACTCTTTTTTAGATTCTTCTCCCATATAGGTCATTACGGAGTATTGAGAAGAGTTCCCTGTACTATACAGTAGGTCCTTATTAGTTACCTATTTTAGGACATGTATTCTTGATGAAACAGAAGGGGATGAGGTTCAGCTGCAAGGGACAGAAAACCTGGGATAATTTTGGGCACAGATTATTTTTTTGTCAGTTTATTTTTCTGTCATCCAAAAATCTGGGTAAGTAGTATGGCACTGACGTGATACCGTTTTGTGAGAAATCTGATTTCTTTCCATATTGTTGCTTCATTGTGCATGGCTAAGATCCTCAAAGTGGAACTCTATCCCTGTGCTAGTGAGTATGTAGCCACCAGCCATGTGTATTATTAAGCACCTGAAATGTACACCAGACAAAATGCAAAATACCTCATTAATAATTTTTATAATAAATTACATATTAAAGTTATGATAATGCGAACATTGGATTAACTGGGATGTATTATTAAGAGTAATTTCACTTGTTTCTTTTTATTTTTAAATGTGGCTAGTAGAAAATTTAGTTACTTTTATAGCTTGCATCTGTGGCTTGCATTATATTTGTGTTGGACATTGCTGCCCTGGACTTTACATCTATGTTCCATACAGCAGTATGAAGGGGGAGGGAGAAGGTTACATCCACTTCTTTTAAGTATGCTTCCCAGAAGTTACATACATTTTTGCTTTCATTCCATGACCACATTTAACTGAAGTTACAGATGAAAATTATAATCTTGATTCTGGGTAGTCAAAAGCCCAGCTACAGTTTTTCAATTATGTTAGTTCAGAAGAAGGGTGAAATAGATATTGGGGGACAATTAACAGACTCTGACACAGCTCCAAAGCACAGACAGCAGAATTAACTTTAGTCTCAGGTGACAGGAGACACATTGCCTCCTTTGAGCAGAAGAACAAGATGGATGGCATTACAACTATTTTTTGCAAGTTTGGTGTTAAGAAGTTGAGAGAATTTTTATCTGGTGGCTTCTGCTTTATTTTTCTGTGCAGAGGAAATGATGTCATTCGTTGCAAATATGGATCAGATTGAGTCAAATTTAAGAAGAGTGATGGAGCTAAAAAGTGCCATTTTGAGAGTCAGATTGAGATTGGAGACCATGAATTTATATTGAAACCAATCTGCATGGGTGTGCAGTTTTTTGCTAGCATTGCCCAACAGCCCAGGTATACATAAGAGAAAAGCTGGAAGTTAATGTTATTCAAAACTGAGGTTTTATTGGGAAGATGCCAAGGAAGACAAATGGGATGAGCAAGTTGAGGATGTTAACATGAGAGCAGTTGAAGGGATGGAAAGTGGAGTCTGAGCTGAAGAGGGGAGTATGGGAAGACTAATGGCTGCTGATAGATCAGGATGAAGTACAGGGGTGGGGAGAATGGAGGTCCTGAAGAATAGGTGCAGTCGCTTAGTGAGAGGACTGAAAGGGGAGGACATTGTGGTCAGTAATTGGATGGTGTTTAATTTCAGTTTTCCAGAGATAGAATAGGTCTTGGTGATGACAAGTCTGCAGTGGGCTGTGAGAATGAGTGGCTGAATTAAAGTGGAAGAGAAGATCATTTGAGGTGAAGAGGTTGAGAAACTGAGGGGTTAGGGATTTAGTGGGGGGAATGTGGTTCCTTAGATCTCAGCTTATTCTAGTTTCAATAACTGTACAATAAGAGATTCATATCAGATCATTGTTAGGAGACAGTTCTCCGTGAGGCTGTCTTGTTTCTGCAGAGTTTGCAAGCCAAGACACTAACGATTTTTGCTGTGGATTATCATTTCAAGGATGCTTTTAGAGCAAAGTCTTACAAGATAGAGATAGTGTCTCCCTCTGGAGTAAAGAGCAGGTATGCACAAGATAGAGATAGTGACTCCCTCTGGAGTAAAGAGCAGGTATGCTTGCTATTCATTATAAAAGATTAGGGTACCCAAGTTCAGGGCTCCTCTTCCGGAACACAACACACCCCATATGCAGGTGTTACTTGGTCCTTTTCATGTTGCCCTTGGGAATTAGGGCTTGGGGAACAGCACAAACTGCTGATAATTTGGCTAGTGTTATTGCTGTGAGATATAAAGTTCTTTGTCTCTGACCCAGGGTTTTTGTGTCTTCCACTAGCATTCATAAAACTGTGGCAGGTTAATTTTTTAGCTTATATCTAGATTAAAATCTCAGACCTTCACGATTCCTTTCAATTGTTTCTAAATTTCACCAGGCTGTAACATATTCTATGAGCCTTCTTTCTCTGTTAGGGTGTTTTGGGGTTTTTTTTGCCTCCTTTCCTTTATTGTTTATTCTGCTCTCCTGAAAACCAGAGCCACATTTTCTTTTTTCTATTTGCTTCCCACCCCTCAGTTTGACAATATCCTCTTTAATACTTGTAGATCCTTTGCTTTGTGAATTATTGTTAAAAATGGAATATTCCATTGTTTATTATTTCAGCCCCATGTTTGATTGTTCTAGGTTATTTTTTCCCAACTATAATTGATATGAAAATGCTTGCTAAATATTTGACTACCCTAGCAGTTCCAAAGCTTCACCATAATCAGGTGCAAGCTTTTGTATCCTGTATGTTAACCATAGCAGGTGAATAAAATCAGTTGAATGTGTAAATTCTTTAAATAACAGCAAATGGAGCAAATTGAATTTCAAAGTGGAAAAAAAAGGTGAACCTGAGAAGCAGTGGTAAGAAGGTCATCAGCAAAATTAGCAGAGAAGTCTGGCAAAGTTACAGTTAGGCAACCAGTAATACTCTATTGATCAGACTTTCTCAATCAGTGAAGCTGTGCCTAGATTATTGATGCAAAGGTATTAAGCAAAATTTTACTTCAGCTAACTTGTTGGCTCAGATGTCAACTGAAAGTCATTTCCCCAGTCAATCAAATATACAATAAATCTGAGCAGATTTAGCTCTTAAACATTCTTGTGTCCGCTCTGCTTTCCAATCATACAATTACCTTTGAAAGGGTTACAATTAAATTAATACATAAAGTAACACAGGAATGCACTGCATTTCTACAAAGAAAACAGAAAAGCATATTTCTAGGGTAAAAAGACAGATATGTAATATTATTTTTCTCTATTGAAGATAATGTAATTGAAACTATTTGAAATGATATGTGTTTACCCCTGTTTAGTTCACAGTTTTGGTAGTCTCAATTCCCAGCATCCAACTGTGTATTTCATAACACCCACTGTGATATGTGCTACATCTAAAAATTGGAGTTAAAGACAAATTGTTGACAAGAATAGCAAACAAAAAAAGTGCTGATAAGGCAAATTTTCCTTTTTCCTTTCCCTTTCTTTTTTTCAGGGTGGGTGGGGCAGACATTTGGTAGACTGCTGATTGATCATTCTGGAAAAATACATTTCCCCTTCTTCAGGGTGCCTGTTTGGTTGGAGATATAACCTTCTTTTCTTTTGTTTCACTCATGTCTGAGTCTACATCTCTTCACTATTTCTAATATCATCTGGCTTCAGATAATATTGATGTCTTTATAATATTAGTTGCTTTATAATGTTGACCCTTCTACCATACATTTCTAATTTTGTAATTTTGCATAATTATTTAGTGCCAACCCCCATCACCACCCTATAGTGGTGTCTCTGTCTCTCTCTTCTAGCCAACGCCTATGCCCATCCCTTTCTTCAGTGCTAAGGAGGCATTTTCATCATGTAGATGAAAAACCAAGACTAAGGTTTTTCTTAAAAAAAGTAATAGCTAGTAGTTTTGGTGTCCACGTAAGGCACTGCTCAAACCCCCAGAATGCTTTTGCATTTTGCCTAATTGGCTTTGATTACCTCTTAAGCAAATCAAGTCAGCTAAAATCACAAAAAATCCATTTTTACTATTGAGTATGGCTCTTTGACTTTTCAAGATAAATAAATATGTAATAAGGAAAGCATTTAACTCAAGTTGAAAAACAATTCTTTTCAGTGCTTCATTAAAATAAAAATATGCTTGCAAGATCAATGGGGTTGTTTTTCTGTTTCTCATTGTAAATAAGAACTGGTCGAGAATCAGAAAAGAGAAAAGCAGGTGCCCTAACCAACTATTGTCAAGTGCTTTCTTCCACCAAAGATGAACTGTATCTAAATTTGCAAGATGAACCTTCTTTGTGTAAATTCTTAATGAGCCTTTCAGGAAGAACATTTATTTCCATAAATTAAAAATAGGGTTAGCTACAATATGACCCAGCAATCCCACTCTTAGGCATATTTCTGTAGAAAACCATTATTCGAAAGGATGCATGCACCCTGATGTTCATTACAGCACTATTTATAATAGCCAGGACATGGAAGCAACCTAAATGTCCATCAACAGAGGAATGGATAAAGAAGATGTGGTATATATATACAATGGAATATTACTTAGCCATAAAAAGGAACGAAATAGTGACATTTGCAGAGTCGTGGATGGACCTAGAGATTGTCATACAAAGTGAAGTAAGTCAGAAAGAGAAAAACAAATATCGTATAATACTGCTTATATGTGGAATCTGGAAAAATGGTACAGATGAACTTATTTGCAAAGCAGAAACAAAGTCACAGATAGAAAACAAACTTACGGTTACCAAGGGGGGACGAGGGGGTGAGATGAATTGGGAGATTGGGATTGACATATATACTCTACTATGTATAAAATAGGTAACTAATGAGAACTTACTGTATAGCACAGGGAACTCTACGCAATGCTCTGTGGTGACCTAAATGGGAAGGAAATCTAAAAAAAGAGTGCATATATGTATATGTATAACTGATTCCCTTTTCTGTACAGCAGGAACTAGTACAACATTGTAAAGCAACTATACTCCAATAAAAATTAATAAAAAAAATAGGATGTCATGCTCCAAGCTGGTGCTGGTTTTATATCTTACAGCATCTAAAGCTCAGGCTGTCTTCGGTCATACACTGGAACGGAAAGCTGTCGCCCATGAGTGCAGAGAGGCTGATAAGATACTGTCATATCATGCTTTATTTAATACTGTTCACATTTTCCTTTACAACCAAGGCAATATGAAGAAAGCTGGTTAGGGACTGTATTAGTTTCTAGTTGTAACAAAGTACCACAAACTGGGTGTCTTAAAACAACAGATATTTATTCTCTTGTAGTCTGGAGGCTAGAAGTCTGAAAACAAGGTGCCAGCAGGGCTATGCTCCCTCTGAGACTCTGGGTAGAATCCTTCTTTGCCTCTGGTGGCTTCTGGTGGTGACTACCGATCCTTGGAATTGCTTGTCTTACAGCTACCTCACTCTAATTTCTGCCTGTTGTTACAAGGCCCTCTCCATGTTTGTCTCTGTCTTCACATGGCATTTTCCTCTTCTTATAAAGACACCTGTTGTATTGTATTAGGACCTACCCTAATGACCACATTTTAAATTGATTACATCTACAAAGACTGTGTTTCCAAATATGGTCACATTCACAGGCATCTGGGGTTAGGGCTTTTTAGGGAACACAATTCAACCTATAACAGGGATGTAGGTGATAAAGGGTTGAATCCTAAGAACTAAGTATGCAAATTTATAATTTTAAAATTGTCTTTAAGTTAAAAAAAATTCTATTGCTCAGCAATCATACAATTTTAGCCAGAAATATAATGGGCTTTTCTACTTGTATTGCTGACACCAATGCAAACCTCCTATATTTTTAATCTGTTGTTTTTCATTTATTAGACTAATTCTTTGAAAAATAGATTTTGGGGCTCCAAGCTTCCTCTTTTGAAAACCATTTGCTTTAGAACCATCCCTTCAATAGGTCTCTTTTGTACAACATACTTATTTTTCTATACCATCTGTTTAAATGTCCTATATCTTTACAGAATTTATATTTAATATACTCAGTAACTGTGTTTTAGAGGAAACTGTAGTATCTTATATATTAAGAATCTCAAAATACTAAAATTTTGACCTCCTGTTTATGAAACACTTAATGATTTATTAATTTTTCACATTTCAGCCAAGGTTGAAGGAATGTGGTATTTGCTTACACTAAGAAATTTTTAGCACAGTGATAATTCTATTTGGTCTCTTTGATTTTTGTTTTAATACTAATTTTATTTTGTTTTTAGAAATTGACCTCATTTTCGTGATTGAGGACAGAGTAAAAATAATCTCAGAAGATAGTTTATAATAAATAAGAATATAAATCAATAGCATGTATGAGAATTTATAGCTTCTCTTTCCCTGAAACTTGACCTTGTGAGATAAATACTCTATAGCAGTTATACTAAATCCAATGTAAAAGGGAATAAAAGAATTATCATACAAGTATCTACATGCATCAAGTTAAATTTTTTTCTTCTGTAATTTTCTGAGGTGGTTTTTATTTTTTAATTAATTAATTTTTAAAAGCTTAATATGGTAGGTTTTATTTTCACTATTCTCTTTTTTTGACATCTTTATTGGAGTATAATTGCTTTACAATCGTGTGTTAGTTTCTGCTTTATAACAAAGTGAATCAGCTATACATATAGATATACCCCCATTTCTCCTCCCTCTTGCGTCTCCCTCCCACCCTCCCTATCCCACCCCTCTAGGTGGTCACAAAGCACCGAGCTGATCTCCCTGTGCTATGCGGCTGCTTCCCACTAGCTATCTGTTTTACATTTGGTAGTGTGTATATGTCTATGCCACTCTCTCACTTCGTCCCAGTTTACCCTTCCCCCTCCCCGTGTCTGAGGTTGGTTTTGTTTTGTTTTTTTTTCGGTACGCGGGCTTCTCACTGTTGTGGCCTCTCCCATTGTGGAGCACAGGGTCCGGACACGCAGGCTCAGCGGCCATGGCTCACGGGCCCAGCCGCTCCGCGGCATGTGGGATCTTCCCGGACCGGGGCACGAACCCGTGACCCCTGCATCGGCAGGCGGACTCTCAACCACTGCGCCACCAGGGAAGCCCCTGAGGTTGTTTTTAAACTGAGTCGACTGGATATTTTAGCTCTTTGTGGTCCTGTTGAGAATGATCAATTTGAGTTTGAGCAGCAAATAAATACATGTGCTTTTATTACAATGAAATATTTCAATTTAAAAGTCTTCATAAAACAGCACTGCAAATTTTGGAGTAATTTAAAAAAAATTTCCACCCACTTCCTAACTTCAAATTTAATTGAAACACCATAAATATGAGCATATGTTTATGTGCAGTCTTTTTTATTGTACTTAATGTAAAAAGTAGATATCACCTTAAGCATACGAAATGTGGTAAGAAAAATCCAGTTGTATCTGTTTGTGATTAACCATAACGCTTCCATATGTGGCATCTCTCTTCGGATTCAAGCTGTCTACAGTAACTTGATCAGGGGTATAATTACACCCCACTTGAATCAAGAAAGTCAAATAATGTCAAAAACAATCATTTTACTTGTAGATGTTTTGAGAATTAAAAGCTGAAAAAATGCAGATAGCATGATGTTAACATCTCACTGAATCAAGCTGATCTTCTAGCAGAACCTGAAAAAATGGAAGGGTTGCAAATTATATGATAAAATTATGCTACAGGGAAATACAGAGAAGCTTATGCTTATATTTATATATGTATATATGCATGTATATATATATGTATTTGTTGGCTTTTAGTTAGTGTCTAAACCATCCTAAATTTTCTTAAAATATTGACTGTCATTGGCACTACATCTTCTGATATACTTTGTCTTTGTCAACTTTTACTTCATAACCCTCGGAATTGATAAAATAATGGCATTAACCCAAGTAATATCAAAATAAAATCATTAATTTCTATAAGAGTTCTTAATAGTCATATAATCCAAGCCATCACATTTTAAAACAAATAATCCAAGAAATAGAAAACTCAGATAATTTACCAAGGTCATGCCACTAGTTTTTGGCAAAAACCAAGAACAGAATATCTAACCTCTAGGACAGAAGTAACTTTTAATATATTTCTACAGCTTTTGAAAGTCAGACAGTCATCCCAGAAAGAGAACCAGGATGCTGGAAACTGCAGTGGTAGATTGGTCTACACTGTAGGATTAAGCTGAAAGAGAAGCCAAATCAGGACCAAGATTGAGTTGAATAGAGGTACTACCAGAAACCCCAAGTTAATGCACCAGGAAGGATTTAAGTCAAAGTCAGCTTAGTTCCACTTGGCTGAAGTGGAACCAAGGAGTGAGGTAAGCATGGGTCATAGAATTCACAGGGCAGATTGAAAAAAATTCAAGATTATGGTGCTTCTGCCTAGACTTGCTTCCTTATAATGTGAATGCTTTACGTCCCTTGAATATGTGCCAGTTTCAAATTGCCATCTGACATACACTGTGATCTCTTCAGCCAGATCTGCTACTATTTTATAGCCGTATCTATACTGCTATAGCTATCTAGGGTGTATGTAGCTGATAACCTCTGTGGAATTCCTTAAACTAAGAATTAGGGAAACTTCTCATAGTACAAGTACAAATTTTTTTACGCACATTGCATAACGCATTGTAAGCATATGCTGTTTCACATTTTCCTAAATTAGGTTCTACGCAACCTCTATGAAATAAATAGAAGAATAATGTATTTTTTTAATCTATACATTTAAATAATTCTTACACTTTACACGTAGAACATTAAATTTCATTTCCTATCAAAACAAAGGACAAAAAGTGTATCTTGCATATTTCCATATAATGATCAACAAAAAATTAAATTTTAACAATTTTAATTAAACAGTTTAGTTTTGTATACTTACATATAATAAATTTTGATAAAATCTAATAATTTTGGTCTTTCTTGTTAGCCACAAATTACAGGCCATTTTGGCTGTATCTAGTCTCTGTCTGTCTGTTTCTCTCTCTTTCTGTTTCTCTCCCTTTCTGTCTTTCTTGAGTGCCCAGGATTAGCTAGAATTTCAGAAATAAAGAATCCAGTTTTGGATACTTGACAGAAAATGTCTTCCTAGCAATTCTTACCAGGTTAAACTTGGGACAGTTTATAACTGAGTGCTGTCTGAGCAGGTTGTTCATGGACGAACCTAGTTGTAAGTTGATTCCTCAGCTGTAGAGGTCCTGCCCCATTATTTGACATTCTTGATTCAAGCAGTATGTAATTATAGGCCTAATCAAGTTTCAATAGTCAGCCTTAATAAGAATCAGAAGCTTGAATTTCATTGTCAACCATCATTTAGTTTCATAAGAAATGGAGTGCTCAGAATGATGTGGCCATTTTGTCCATCTCCTGTTAGGAGTGGGTTTACTGATTCTGTATCAGCTGAGAGCTCCATTGTACTCCCTCTTTACAATAGTCATAGGTAAAATGTAGAGGAACGAAGTTTGTCTTGTTAAAAGACTACAGAGATGAAATGATTTTGGAGGAGCTGTAAACATTTACTTTCAGATACTTCCCCAGCCCAACTGGCTAATGCCTACATTTGCTGTTATGATCTAAATACAGCTGGGGCAGAGTGATGCCAGAGTTCTCGGAGTTATTTCCATGTATTTCAGTATGAATGGGTTTATCCTTTTATCCCTGAGATGAGTTTTAATAGTGGATTTGGAAAAGAAGTAGGAAGGGGAGGCCGAGGACAAGATAATTTTGCCTTCAGCCAGCTTAGGTTACAGTCATGTTTTTCAAGAAAAATTCTATGATGCACTCTGTGTACCCAAATATATGAGCTCTTCTTATTGGACATATCGTAAGGAAAACAATTTAGCTGAGCATTTACCTCTAGGGATAAAAATATAAGCATGTCCACGGAAGGAAGATCTGCTGGCAGAAATCACCAGGTGTCACAAATATTTACCGACCCCCTGCCTGTGCACACAGCACAGTATCTGGTATTCCAGAGTTGAAGAGACTTAAGGTTTGTTAATCTTTCTAAAATTATTTGTCTGTTGTGATAACACTACTTTTTGAAAGGTGATTGTGTTTTCACCTTTTTGCCGTTAACATTCGAAATAATTTCCTTGATGGTAAAAATCCTACTATTCTAATTTGGATTTTTTTCTCCCAAATTTAAAGCTCTCCATCATTATAAAATTTTATGAGAATATTATCTTTCGTACCACAAAACATGAGAATAAAGTTGTGGGTGTACTGCTGTTTATGGTGTCAGAATCATGTTTTGCATAGTACAAAATTTTAGCAATTGTAATGTTATAAACAAGAGATTTATCAACTGCTGTAAAACTTCCATTCTTATTTGATAGACTTGACTAGTGCTTAAAATTACAGAATTAGGACAGAATTAGGAGCCAGACTATATGGTTCAAATCCCTGCTCTGTCATTTATTAGTAATATGACCTTGGACAAGTTATTTAATCTTTTAGTCCCTCAATTTTTTCATCTGTAAAATGAGAATGATAGTAACAATACATCAATCATAGGGCTGCTTTGAGGATTAAATGTTAACCTTTGTAAGACACGTAGAACAGTGCCTGGCACGTTGAAAGTACTTACATACGTTGTTTGTTAAATAAATAAACTTGAAGATATTCAGTAGTCCAAATTATATTCATTATCTTTTCATATTTTTTCTATTAATTTATAGCATGCCAACTCTGTAACATTTAACCTCTAAAATAATACTGAATGTAACAAATGCTTGGAAACTTAATGTTTAACTTAAGTAATTTGAGAATTTAAAAAATGAGCAGTCAGCCATATTACTACCATTAAAAAAATTAGACCCCCAATTTGAGAGTTGCCATTTAGAAGTTCATATACCATCATGCTTAGAAATGGATGAATGTGATTCCTTTGGAGGACATATTCCACTGTCATTTTTAAAATGACACCCAACTGGAACACCAGGCTGACTTTGTATGAGATACTGACCAGTTCACCTGTTTGTCTGGAGGCTTAGTGATTTTTTATAAAATGACACATGGACTATATAGTGGTTGAATTGATATTGCTGCTATTAAAATTAGTGTGGTGTAGCTTTTCAACACTTGTAATGCAGTAGTATCATAAAAGAGAATAAACTCTGAATATGGTCTCCTTGCTTTGTAACTCAAAAATGTTCACAGGTTCTTGTTTAAATATCAGCTTTTGATCTGTGTCAAGGAACTTTGTTACTCAACAGAGTTTTTCAGTACCTCTCCAGTCTGAATGTCAACTACAAGGCAAACATAGAGGGACACATTCAGTGCTTTCTGAATCGAATACGAATTGTGGATACACCTTAATTTTATTACATTTACTAACATTTAAATTTCTGCCTTATCACATCACACCCAACATTAAAGCTATCTCTCACATAATGCTTGCTTCAAATTGTTTTATATGGCCATGGTGAATCTCAAAAGTATAGCTAAAACAAATGCCCAATTAATTTATTAGAAAATTTTGTGTAATCCAAAGGCAAAATCACAAACTTTCGATGGACTACTTCTTGAAGATCCCAGTTTCACCATGATTGGTTGCATGTCCAATGGAGAATGACTTGATTAACTGCTGAGCTTCCATCTGTAAAGTGAACATGGTGTAACCTAATATCTTCAGGCTGCATAGTTATCAAATAGAAACAACTATCTGATCAATTCTGTGTCACATTACATGTCTTAAGGATGACCTTGCTTCCTTAAGAAGTTCTAGATCTCTGTGTTTACATGGGGAATGGACAGAATTATTTAGGCAGCATTCATAAACCTAATGGCTTCTACCTAAGTCAAAAATTGAAGAACACTAGTGATAGGGAAGGGTAATTAAAGGGATTGAATTTATCCTGTAAACCATTGTCAGGCTGAACTGCCCATTAATGATAATTTCTCAAGGGGAGAAATGTTGCAGTCACATGAGAAGCAGAAGAAAGGAAGATAAGGCATATAGCAGGATGTTCCTTTGGGATCAGCTTGATTCCAGTAATGTTTATCAATGCTCTGAATGAGGGGAGAGAAAGCATCCTTATTAGATTTTCCGATAACCCAGTTAGGGAGGAAAAAAGAGGAAATTAATTCAAGGGGACTTTGACGAATAAGAAATGGCTTGTCAACACAAGTTCAGAAAAGGGCAAGTACAAAACAAGTATTAGGCTGAGACTATCACTAATCTGATAAAAGATGGGAATGGCCAGAATGAGTGGCCAAAAGTAGACCTGGAGCCCTTACCAAGGTGAATAAGAGTCAGTAATGTAGTACCACCATTGTGAAATATGTGCTTATTGAATATTAGAGCATATGCAATAGTAATGACAGACATTATCTAATAGAGGAAAAATAGACCCAATCAGGAAAGGTTAAAGAAGATAAAATAACCCCAAGAGAGAGGTTTTGCCATCTAATATCTGTACATTACTGGGTTATTCCATTTTTGCATAGGCTATACCATAGAAATCAAGAAATTGTGCTGTTAATACCAAAGACTTTCTATACATACTTATCCACAAGTGGAACTGATTTGGAAACAATGGTAGTACCCACACCACCATCACTATGAGTGGTTATTAACCAGTTTTCAAAATGGCTGGCCTTTTAACCGAAGGTGACCCATGGTTTTTTCCTCTTTGTATGTGGATGCATACAAATTTCCATATTTAGTCAGATCTTTAGTCCAATTCAATATTCAGACTCTAACCATGTCCCCAAGAATATCCCACTGAACAACTGCCGTCTATGATATACTCTTCAAACACTAAATGTGCTTTTTAATATCTCCTAATTTTCTGTCACAATCCTTTATTGACTTATTAGCTGTGAATTTAACCAAAACTATGTGCAGACTATCTGTATTTTTAGTGTGTACTATTGTTTGCCATAACAGGTTCCATTTACTTAGCACTTGATGTGCCAAGGTATTACTTTTCTTTTATTTGTCCTGTACTTACTGTTAAAAAAAATCTAAGTTCTGGCTGTTAGATTCTGGTAATTGATAAGCAAGTCTATTCTCTTTTTTCAAATATTTCTAACAAACATTTTGGCATTTCTTCTTCTAGATGTCAGAAACCTGTTTTTTTTTTTTTTTTTTTTTCTGTTGATCTTCTCAGACCCCAACATGTTGGTTATTTTATCTCATTTCCTAAAGCTTCTTGGGGTATGGTAACTGTTGACTCAAATAGCTTTTTTCTTCTTGGGCTTGCTTCCATTCAGAAATTACACCAAACAGAACAGGTGAAGTGATGTGATGACACAATGCATTTAATTCATTATATACACTGAAACATCCCAGTTAGTGAATATATCACAGGCTTGTGGTACCCAAGAAGTACAATATTGCACACAGTACAGTCTCTTTTATCTATAATCCAATACCATTACTGTGTGATTTCATCCTTTGCTCATTCTATAAACCCTTTCCTAATTTCTTCCGAGATTACCTTCAACGAGGAGCTAGTTTTCATTTGAACACATCTTACCCCACCTTTGACTTCTCTTTTCCTCACTTGCATGTGTTTTTTCCTCACTGTTATATCGTTAATATAAGAACTGAGGTACATGGCTGTTTACCAAGAGTGGGGTGCTCACAGCTGACCTCTCAATTGCAAGTACTCTACTAATCCCTTTTAATAAACTCTATTCTTATTTGCTTTCACTTTTGCAGTTCCAAGAATGTACACGTTATTGTCTCCTTCTGACCATGTCTGTTCTCCACATTGTCTTAAAAATCTTTATGCAGTTCCGAGATACAATGACCTAATGAATTCCATTTCTAGTAACTAATTCTAATATACCTATCTTCTTCAGTAAAATATACTATGTAATGTTCACCACCCCTCCCCACATTTCTTTTTAAATTTCCTAAGTTTAAAATGAAGCATATATTATAGCACATTTTCCTTTTTTTGATTAATATTGCATGCAGTATTCCTGGATATACCATTGTTACCTGCGTGCTATAATATATTTTAGGGCACAAAGCTTTTTTTTTTGCATCTATCTAGTTCTATTGAAGATTCGCTTAACATTTTGTATTTAATTTCCATTATTTTTATAAAAATAAAGTCTAACGTTTTTCCATAGCAGAAAATTTGGGCTCTTTTTTTTTTTAGCAAAAAGCTTACAGTGACTTCAAAATCCTTTTACTGGGGCTAGCTGAGAGATCAGAACCAATTTTCCTGGAAGTATTTTGAATTAATATTTTCCTCGGTACACTCATCCCATTTCAAGTCATCTGCCTATTTTGTTTCAGCTCTCTGTTTATCCATCTATCCATACATCTTTTTGTCCTTCATTTATTGCCTGCTTCAGGCACTCAGTAACAAAATATGGCATTCTTGTCTTCATGGAGTTTGTAATCCAATGGAAAAGAGTTATTCAAATTCTGAAGCACTTCTACTTTTTCTCCAATGGATTGGTATTTTACTACTCAGAAAAGCTGAGGGTTAAATGCAGACTTAGATTATGTACTATGTTATTTAGATCGTGTATTTTAAAAGTCAAATATAGTTGAAAGTACTTTATCTGTAAAAATAGTCATGTATCCATAATTGCTGTGCCTAATTTCTAAACTAGTAATTTATCCATGATAAAGTGTTCTTTCAATTTTATAGTGATTCCATTTTCTAGAATAAGAGCATTGAGCAGAAACCTAACTTCCTTCCCTCCCTCCCTCCCTCCCTTCCTTCCTTCCTCCTTCCCTCCCATTACCCTCCTTCTTTCCCTTTCTTCCTCTCTCTCTCTCATAAACTCTTTTATTTATATAGCCCACAAGTTTCAAGCACATGCTTATCACTGAATTTTAAATATGTATTTTTTAAGTGCAGAAACTTTTGTAATATCTAAATTAATCAAATGCAGTTACTTCTCATTTATGTATAGTTATTTATCCATTCCCATTCCCTACCCAGAACCCTCTCACAGATTTTACAGTGTGATTTTTCTTCACAGAAATCATGTAGTTTTCCCCAAGGGATCAGTTGTCTTTAACTGATCACTGTTCTTTCCTCTGTTGGAGACAATGGAACTCACTGGCATGCAACTTCCATAGAACACAATTCTTGTAGAAAGAATCATATTGATAAGTATTGAGTCCTCTGGCCCCTTGGCTCTTTGTATTTCAGGTTATATAATTTGGACAAAAATGCAAAATTTTTCTCTGAGATCCTTTGTAGCTGTTGCGTGGAGGATCTTTGTCCCCCTGTAATTTATATGCATTATTTGTCAATTGGATCCAGAGCAAGATTCAGCAACCTTATGAAAGTGGCATCTCCATTTTTTTCTCTCTTTCTTTCTCTTTCTCCCTCTCTCTCTCTCTCTCTCTCTCTCTCTCTCTCTCACTCACACACACACACACACACACACACACACACACACACACACACACACACACAAACCCCTGCAAGAACAATGGTGACAGTAATGAAACCAATAGCAATTGTGGTTTTTGGATGTTTTGGGGAAGATGTTCCTGAATCTCTGGTTTCCAGCATATCAGAAGTACACAGTCACAGATAAATATAGATATACGTAGGATCTGCCTTCTCTTACTCCCAGTGCCAAGCTCCTTAATAAATTTAAATGATATTTAATGAGATTATCCCTTGAGCCTATATCAATAAATATCCTAGTTACCCTTTCATATTTAATAAAGATTGGTAGAATTAGATGGGCAGGTTGGGAGAAGGGAGCATTAGAAAAAGAGGAAAAATCTCTTCAAATGATAGAGGGTAGGTGTCTTTCAAATTTCCCACTCCAACACCAAATTTGAGAAATAATTATCCAAACTATATTAACATGAAGAAAGAGTGCATCTATCTCCGCTTAATTACACAGATACTACTTTATCTCAAAGAGCAATTTCACAGTGAGAAATTTCCTTATCTTGGCTATGAAATGCTCCCCTAGACACATTTTATCCATTCAACAGCCAAGCACAAATGACTAAAGCAGTCCATATTTCTACATAAGATGGATTTCTGAGAATTCTAGGACTCCTTGGTAAGGAAGCCGAGGGTTCTAGATAACAAGAAGGCCAAATGTAGAATGGTGAGTAACTATACTTGTCAGCCCAGAGGGTCTGATCCTAGCAGTCATGTCTGCACAACAAAGACAACCCAGAGAATGCTTGGAGATACTGAATATAGTCCATGAGACTTTTGGAGGAGCCCATGACAGAACCAATACAGCCTGGATGAAGGACCATCCCAGCTAGTCCAAGGAATAATGGCACTACTTAAAAAGTTCAAACATTTAGGCATATTTTTGATATTCCATCCTATCTTTACTTCCACTAACATGACACTCTCTAGTAGGTGGTGGAGTCCTCATCAAGGTGACTCTTCATTTTTGTAATGGCTTCCATCTTCTTATGTTGTGGTATCCCTTTGAGGGCTTTCATTTTTCTACATATTGTTGATTTATGGAATCTCTTCAGGCCCATGTTCCCCACCCTCTTCCTCATCTTGCCTAAACTCTGTTTTTGATCAAATTTTTTTATGTTTTATTGTTTTTATGTTGTTTTCCTGTGGACTTCACCCTTAGGACTGCCCCATTAATGATGCTCAGATGTGTAGATTTTCATGCTTCTTCTCATCATACCAAATTTTTCAATAATCTTGTCATGGGAGCCTGTAAAAGTGATAAGCTTAACTGCTTATCGACACTTAAAGACTTTCTTGATGAGATTGGTGGTGATAATGAATACAATTTTCTGATTCTATATCATGAAATGTATTATTGGAAAATTCATGTTAGTCACTGAACCAATATTTTTCAAATGGCTAATGCAGGATTTTGTAAAATCTTGCTTTCATAAAAGTTTCATTCAAAGTGCAAGAAAGATCAATGTATTTTAATGTAACAGAGCATAACTTACGGTTTCAGTTTCCACACTGAAAGTAACCTTTAAGAAACTGCCTTTTGTCAGTTTTGGTGAGGTATCAAAAAAGGACATTCAGAATTATCTGGAAAGGCGATTAAAATGCTCCTCCATTTTCCAATTACATCTCTATGTGTGGTCAGATTTTATTCATATACTTCAACCAAAATGACATATTTTCTATAGATTAGATGAAGACATAGATTTGAGATTCCAACTGTTTTCTATTAAGCCAGACATTAGAGAGCTTTTCAAAAATGTAAATATTGTCGCTTTTCTCACTATTTTTTTGTTTTGGAAATATATTTGTTTTTCACAAAAGTATGTTGCTTATGCTAACATGTACTGGGTTCATTATGTCTTTTTCTAATAAATAACAGAGTTTTAAATTATCTGTTTTAATTTCTAATACAGTAAATCTCAAAAATATAATCCACATTAAAAAAATTTTGGAGTCCTGGGTAATTCTTAAGAGTCTAAAGAGATCCTAATACCAAAAAATTTGAGAACCACTGTCTTAAACAATATAGAGGGTTATCTAGAGTTTAAAAATGAAGAACATTTTGATATAACTGGTTACGTTAAACATCGAAAAAAAGTTTATGTATTAGAGTAAAAAGAAATTGTATTTAGCAAACACTTTCTAGTGTTTATAATATACCAGGCACTATTCTAAGATCATCACTAATATTAACTCACTGAATCCTCTGCATAATTTTATGAAGTAAATGCTCTTATTCTTCTCTATTTACGGATGAGGATACTGAGGCATGAGATGTTAAGTAAGTAGCTCAAAGTCACACAGCTAGTAAATATCAGAGGCATATTTGAACCTAAGTAGTTTGGTTTCAAAATTTGTACTGTCTTACTTGTGACAATATGTGACTCCTAAGAGTGCTGACCACATTGTCAGGTGCTAAATAGGGCACAGCTATTGCTTGCTATGGGCCTCCTATGTATTCAGAACCACTCTAGGCATCTGTTACACTTTATCTGATTTATCTGCAAAATACTTTGCAAAACTGATATTCTCCTTTTCATTTTGCAAATGAGAAAACTGAGACTTAGAGACATTCAGTAGCTTGCTCAAAGTAACAGCTATTTAAGTACCAGACGACCTAGTTGAGGGCTCAGCTCTCTGTTTAATTTCTAAACCGTATCTTCTTAGCATTTTCTTCTACAACTCTAAAGATAGCTATTCCCAGTACCCTACAAGAAAATAGCTTAAAAGCAAACCATATCTCAAAAACACTGGTATTTTAAATATCCCTCAATTACCAGGAAATCACTATTATTATACATAAATGAATAGTTACGTGTGGGCCACGTATAAAAAAATGAGCTCTATCTATCTATATCTAGCTATCTGTCTACTTATCTCTGCATACGTAAAAAGAAATTTAGAAGATGTATATATTTTTGGCAAACTTAGAATTAGAGTTTTTATAGATTGTAAATATAAATAATTAAAACTGGAAAAAATAAAATGAATTCCCATATTAGTAATAGATATTTATTTAGTGTTAAGTGCCAAATATGAACACTTTTCATATCTTTTATTTCTTCCAACAACTCTGTGAAGAATGTGTTATTATTCTATTTTGTAGGTTAGGAAATAGAGGCTAAGAGAGAGTCAAATAACTTACCTAAAACATGTAGCTAGAAAGTGGCAGAATCATAGGGCCAATTTTACTGAGAGCAAGATCCCCATTTTTCTTTTGCAGACAATGTAGAAAAAAGGGAATCTTTTATCTTTTTCCAGTTTTAAAATTCTCTAATTCTATTTTATGATTTCTCTAGATGATTACTATGATTTATCAATAATATTAATATTGACTCATTCTGTGCTACTGAAATGTAAGCAGGGATAAAACCCTGAAGCTATTAGAAAGAGTTCTAGAATTATAATAAACTTACTATTAGAGTTATAATTTTCAGGTTTGTAGTTAACTTTTCCCTCCTCTCAAAATGAGCTAAAGGTAATATTAAGTTCTATAATTAATTGTTAACTTTCATTTTTTACTAGCACATCTTGTTTCTATAAACTGAACTCTTAAATGGGAAATAGTTTTCTGTTCTTTTACTGTCTTATTTTTCTGATTTTACTGCATATTTGGCCTCCATTTTAGTGATATTTTCTATTCTGTAAGAATATCATTTAAAAAAAAATCTCAGTTACCCTAACATAGGCAAAAATAAAAAACTAATTTCTATGTACTGGTTCATTTTGGTGGTACCCCTCCATAAAAACAGTGCATTAAATCATTTTAAAGCTGTCCTCTTTTATTTACTAGTTGTGAATCATCACTTATTCATTTTTCTTTTGTATGCAGACCTCTGTTTGTGTCTGTTTTAACTTAATTTTTGACCAGGTTTCATTGCCATTTCAGTATCATTTTCACATTAGAAGACATTGGACATACTGAGGCCAACCTTCATTACCAATAAATCAGAGTTTCTCATTAAGAGCTAATGAGCTCTTATATTGTCCCTCTGATTATTACCCTTGTTCCATTTGAAAAAGAAAACATTTCATCTTTTTTATTCTCTTTCCCAATCCTACCTTTCAGGGCATGAATGTTTTTAAGGAACAGTAGTGAGATGAGCTTACCAGATCTTCATACTTGTTTCCTTTTACTCTCTGGTGAAAGGAAGAGGCAGTATTATATTTTAGGTTAATAAGAGTGTTGCCTCTTAACTGATTTAGAGATAACATTAAATCCTTGCTCTGCCATTTATCTCCCAGGTAATAGTGCATATTTTATTAAACCTAGCCATGTCTCAGTTTCCTTATCTCTAAATGATGATAATACCTGCACTGTTGATTTACAATCAGGATTAGATTAGATAATAAATGCAAAACACTCAGCACACTGCCTGGCACATAGCAAGTGCTGAGTACATGGTAGTTATGATTGGGGGAATGAATTGGCTCCCTCAGGGAATTTGTGCCCTCACCTCTTGTAGATTTCTTCTCCACTTGCCAGCTATCTAAAGCAAGAGTCTTCTCCATGAATGGAGAGAAGAAAATGAGATTTTCTCCAAATCTGTAAAGACTTATCTTTGCCTTTGTTTTGGGAAGAAGTAGTGAGGCTCAGCAATAAATTTGAAATTTAAGGGAAGAGTAACATGATAATATTTCATGGAAGTAGTAATGGAAAGCAAAATAGCCAGACATGTAATATACTCTTTCCAACTACGAAATTAAGTTGTAGGAACAGAAGCAACCTCATTAATTAATCAATAGATGCATTAAACAACTATATAAATCAACTAAATAGCAATCTATAGTAATATCTCAGAAAAATAAGAGAAAATATTGAACTCATTATAAAAGAACCTAATGTTATTTTTTACAAAAAGAATATTCAAAAAATCAACAAAAGCATTTGGAAATTATTGAAAAGAGAAGAAATTTTAGAGACAATAAAGCAGTGTTAACATACCCAAAACAACAAAAAAAGAATTAAAGGGTCTGAAGGTAAAAAGGTCTGAAGATGAGATATCTTAGAAAGTAGAAGGAAAATAGTAAAAACAAGATAATTAAAGAGTAATTTTATGAGTTCCAGCCTGTAACAAATACAGAGTTCCAGAAAGAGAGAACAGAGGAATGGAAGAGAAGTCATTGTCAAAGAAATGCTAAGAGAAAAACTTCCAGAAATGAAGAATTTGAGGTTTCCAGACATCGCTAACAATTAGGAACTTAATTGAATGGAAATTGCTGAAGCCTAAATAAGTCAGTTATCACTAATCTATTTTCCAGTTTACAAAATTTTGTTATTACTATCACATCTTCAGTCATTTCTTCTGCTCTTGTTGTAGTAGGCTTTCATATGGGTGTGAGATAATGTTTGTGTCTATTCCTTCTTATTTAGTTGGAATTCTCTTATCATTAAAAAAAATTCATGGCTTAATAGTAGAGAGCTAGATCCATAGTAAGAACATATGCTTGCTGAATAAATGAACAATTTTTGGAATAAGCAGCAACATCAGAATCAGACCACACCACATGCAATATCCACTTCTTCAAATTTACCCATTGCTAACATTATGAATTTGGTCATATTACTTATCTCTGAACCTTAATCTCCTCATATATAAAATGATGTTAATTATAAATTACTGAGATATTATTTGAATATAATGAAATAGTATTCATAAATTATTCAGCATAGTGCCTGGAACCTGGTAGGTAGTTAATACATGTTAACTGCCCCTCCCTCTTTTTTTGGACAAGTAACACAGCATCACCATGCATTTGAACAAGACCTTGCTTGAATTTCCACTCAGTGTTTAATTCAAAGCCTGCTTCTAATTTAGCTGTTTGTAAGCACAACCCTTTCATGGAACTCTAAGGATTTTCATCAATATATAAACTGTAACTTCTATTGAAAAAAGCTGCTAAATTTGTATACCACACAAAATTGTTTAGTAAGAAATTTCACCCATTAAAAATTGTAAAAAAAAAAAAAGGTAGATGTACACTCAAGTTTGCGCCAGTTAAGCTGTGAAGTTTTAACAATTTGATTTCTATTTTAGAAGAACAAAAGGTATTATTAACTGTTTTCTAAACTATAATCCTTTGTTTTTTTGTTGTTACTCAAAGCAGACATTTATTCAGTACACTAGAATACAAAACGATAACTTTTAATTTCTACAGTGTGATAAATTTGGCTATAGCATGGTATATGAAATATAAAAATGAGGTTTCATAATATATTTTGATCAAAAGTTTTTGTCTTTTGAATTTGTATATAATTCACTACTTGAATATAAGGACAGGATTAGACTCAGATCTTTTTATTTATTCAGTTTGAGAACAAGTTAAGATTTAGGGTTAGGATCCTGTCCCACCAGTAGATGAATGAGGACCTCTATTTTGTACTGAGGAAATGGAGGAATTTTTAACTTTGTTCCACATGAGTTGAATTCATAATTTATGGAATAACACAGGAACAACCACAAAATAACTTGTCATTAAAACTACTCACTTGTTTTCAATAACCCAGTATACTCTACTTGTTTATTTCCTTGAGAATAAGTGTTTAAAACTAAAAAAAAAAGAAGAAAAACACAAAAGGTACTAATTATATTCTGGTTATTTGGCTATGCATATTTCATCGTGTTCTGAATTCTGGACTATTTCCTTTATCACAGAGAGAAATAAGAGTGAAAGCCCATTCTAATATTCAGCTGAACTATAATAAGGAACAAACAACCTGCAACTGGAAACAGGAGACTGTAGCTCTGGTAAATAGCTTTGAATAACTATATTTAACCAATTAATTTAGCTACAGTGATTTTTAAAACGGTTTCTCCCATACATAAAAAATAAAATAATAACCATTTGTCCCTACCTCCCTCACCTGACAAAGGTTTATACTTAATAACTAATATAATCAGTTGAAATTTTCCCTTTTACAAGTAGGGTATTCACTGAATAGAAAGGAAAAGGAGCATCATCTGGGCCCACACTTGCTAAAAAAGTAAATTATTTTACTTATGTGGTATGAAACACCTGCACTTTTACATTCTGCATGAATAGTCTCTGGGAAATGGCCAGAAGATAGAAGTGGTCAAGGTCAAGTTAGGACTAAGTTCAGAACTATCCTAAGGAATAAGATTAAAACGTTACCCATCGGGCTTCCCTGGTGGCGCAGTGGTTGAGAGTCCGCCTGCCGATTCAGGGGACACGGGTTCGTGCCCCGGTCCGGGAAGATCCCACATGCCGCAGAGCGGCTGGGCCCGTGAGCCATGGCTGCTGAGCCTGCGCGTGCGGAGCCTGTGCTCCACAACGGGAGAGGCCACAACAGTGAGAGGCCCGCGTACTGAAAAAAAAAAAAAAAAAAAATTCCCCATCCAAAATTATCTTTCTTATTGCAACATCTAAAATGTTCACATTATAGAGTCAATTCTTTGACTAAGCAATACTCTTGTTTCTCCTTATCTTTCTAAATGAAAGAAGCCCTAAGTATTTATAGACATGTTGATGATTATTCATTTATCAGATCACTGATTTCCAAAAGGAATGGTGGCATTAGTACAGTACTCAGACACATGAGGTGTCAGTATGGGGTCATGAGGCGATATAACATGGGACAAAGGAGAGACAATAAAATAAGCATGAAGGGACACAGAAGATGGAATTGAGACATCATCTGTTATAATTTTTTGCTTAGACTCAGGAAATAACACCCTTACGTTGCTGGATAAATGAGATTCTTGATGTGTTTGCATTCTTCCAGTTCTCACTTGTAGAAAAAAACACATTTGTCTTGAAATGGATGAATAAAGCAAGAGACAGTACTGTTGGGAACTCAATCATGGGGATTAGCAGACTTGCCCAATGAGAAGACTACATCAAGGGAGCAAGCCACTGTTGTGCAGGTTCCATAAATCTGTTTTATATATCCTATTACAAATCTGGCTTGGTGTAAAAGTTACAGCAGTTGTGTTTACATATCCGTTACTACGTACTTTTAATATACATTATCTCATTTAATACTCACAGCAGCAAGACTTAGCATGTCAGTCTCATTTAACACTCAAAGCAGCTCTATGGGCAGGTACTGTCTTTTTTCCCTGATTTTAACTGGCAAGGAAACTAAGCCTAAATAAGTGATAATACTTCCCCAAGGAAGTACAAGTCAGTATTGAAGCCCAGTTATGTCTGTTTCAAGATCCTGCACTCTCAAAAACCTTATTCTAAGTGTTCTTTTATCTTCTGAAAGAAAACTATGACAATGTGAAATACTTAGACTATTATCACTATTTTGAGAAGAATGTTTTCATAATGAAGTCTATGACATGTTAGTATAGATTTCCAAAAGAATGTGTCACATCTTTTCTTAAAATGCTAGAAAATTGGCTGGGTGATCAATATTAATTATAGTAGCTAACATTAATGAATATCAATTATATTCCAGACACTGTGCAAAGCATTCTGCATACAACTATGTGAGGTAGATGATTTTATTTCTATTTTATTAATTAAGTAATGGACTCAGAGAAATAAAATACTCCTTCAATAAAAGATGGATCCAGAATTTAAACCTGAATTATTTTGAAATGAAAGTCATTCTTTTCCCATTGTGCCACAGTACAACCAAAAGGCATATGCTATTCAAAATCACCTGTGCAGGACATCTTTGAAGAAAACTTGAATTAATCAGAGCTTCAAATCATTCTGGGATAGGAAGACTCAATATTGTAAGGTTGCCAATTCTCCCTAAATTAAGCTCTAAATTTAATGAAATTGCAATCAATATTCCAACTGAAGGGCAGAAATAGGTCAAAGAGGTGATAGCTATAGGGGAGCAGTTTTCAGCTCACTATAAGAAAGCATCTTCTATGAGTTAGAATTATCCAGAAATGGAACAGAATGTGAAATAGTCAACTTTTTGTCACCATAAGAATTCCAATGGAAAATAAATTGACTACCTGTTGAGGGATGCTCAGATAGCATTAGAAAATGATCATTTCCCAAGAGTATGTTTCTTAGGCACTGTACTACCCACTTTCACCTTTTATCTCATTCAATCTTCATACTTATAGGCATGCAATATGGTTGTTAGTGGGTAAAAACATAGATTGTGTTATTATATGGACCTGAGCTTGAATCTCAAGTCTGCCCCTTACCAGCTGTACAACTGTGAGAAATGTGTCTAACTCCCTAGATGTCAGTTTCTTAGTCTGCAAAATGGTTATAGTAAGAATCACCTCACTGTATTCTTGTAGGATTAAATATAATATTAGAAAAGCATTAACACATTACTGGCCACATGTTACATTTTAGCAAGTAGGGGTTATTATTATTATTTATAGGGAGAAACTGAATCTCGAACGAATTAGGTTATGAGCAAATATTCAGTGAATTAGGTAATCTTTAATACTGTAAGATCCTATGAATTTGTGGAATTATAATTAACTTGTACCATTCTTACAATTTTACAAAAACATGATATAAAGAAATTAGAAAGCTGCTATAAGTCCATGTATTACCTAATTATACATTATCAGCTAATTTAATGGTGTATGTTTAAATGAACTCATTTAACATTTTAAAATCTATTTAAAGAATGGAAACAAAAAATAAGGAGCTTAAAGCCAGGCAACTCATCAGGTGGTTGACCTATTTAACATCTAAGTTTCCTAAGGGAATGGTGAAATATATATGTATTTTTAAGCTTGGAGGAAATAGTTCTTAAATATCAATGCTTCTGATGAGTGTTAAGACAGTTGCTATTTCTTCTTTGACTCTTGGTAGGATGAATAGAAATCACAGAAATTTCTGTAAATTCTTTCTGGGAGATAAATCACTCTCTCTCTACTGGGAATGCTTCAAAACCAGGGCTGCTAGAAGAAGGTAGATAAATGCGGTCTGAAGAGATTGGTTTTAACCGTATTGTGAAATAAGTAGTATTCAATATCTTATAACCAGGTTAAGATGCACCAGTGGCAAACCTTTCTAGGACTCTGATGTTTAGTGAGCATTATTAAACTTTCATTTTCATGTGTTTTCTCCAATGAACCTGGGTATATGTATGCTTTATTTAACACGGATTGAAACTGATATATAACCTGACATACTTGTAGGCTGAGTGAGGGAGGGTAATATAACCTGTCTTCATTCAATAAGAAGGAAATAAGGGAAAGATATTAACAGTTAAATTGCCTGGAGGGGATTTATAGCTGGAGGACCATGACAATTTTCCTGGCATGGACAATTTTCTGGACAAAGCTAAACAAAGAACAGGCATGATAAGGACAGAGGCCAAGTATAATCACAAGTTAAATTTTGACAAGTATGAAGAACAAACTCAGTGGTCAGTAGATATAACTAGCAATTGATAGCTGAATAAAAGATTTTCTAAATTAGAGCAAGTATAGCAGTGACTTGCCAACAGGTAATTCTTAAAAAAAAGTTTTGAGATATAATTGGCATACAATAAACTATACATATTTAAAGTGTAAAATTTGATAAGTTTTGAAATAGGTAAATACACCCATGAAACCATCTCCACAATCAAGATGGAGAACATATCTACCACCCGTGAAGGTTTCCTTCTGACCTTTTGCAAACCCACCCCTCTCCTTCCCACCTCTACTGCCCCCTAACTGTCTAACAAACCACTTATCTGATTGCTGTTATTACTGATTATAGTTGACCCTTGAACAACATGGGTTTACACTGTAGGGGTCCACTTACAGGAGGATATTTTTTTCAGTAAATGCATACTACAGTACTTCATGATCCACAGTTGGTTAAATCTGAGGATGCGGAACCTCAGATACAGCGATCTGATTGTAATGTGATAGTCAACCTGTGTGGAGGTGTTGGCACCCCTAAGCTCTGAGCTGTTCAAGGGTCAACTGTAGCTTGTCTTTCCTAGAGTTTTACATAAACAGAATCATACAGCATGGATTCTTAGTGGTCTGGTTTCTTTGACGCAGCATAATTATTTTGGTGGTCAAACATGTTGCATGTATCAGTAGTTCTTTCTTGTTTATTGCTGAATAGTGTTCTATTATTTGAGTATACCACAATTATTTTATTCATCTACTTGTTGAACGACATTTTGCTTTTTTTTTTTCCAGTTGGGGCCATTGAAATAAAAGCTGCTATGAATACTTAGGTGCATGTCTTTGTATAGGCATAGGCTTTAATGTCTCTAGGGTCAGTAACTAAGAGTGGACTGTCCAAATCTTATGGGGTACTAGTTATATGTTTCTCTTTTTTAAGAAACTGTTTTTCAAAGTGGTTGTACCAGAAGTGTGAGTTCCTTTGCTCCATATCCTGGACAACCCTTGATATGGTCAGGCTTTAAAATTTTAGCCATTCTAACAGGTGTACAGTGGCATGTTATTGTAGTGTTAATTTGCATTTCCCTAGTGACTTGCGATGTTGAGTAACTTTTCATGTGTTTATTTGCCATCAATATATTTTGCTTGGTGAAATATCTTTTCAAATTTTTGGCCTTTTTTTTTTTTTCGGTACGCGGGCCTCTCACTGTTGTGGCCTCTCCCGTTGCAGAGCACAGGCTCCGGACGCGCAGGCTCAGCGGCCATGGCTCACGGGCCCAGCCGCTCCGCGGCATGTGGGATCATCCCAGACCGGGGCACGAACCCGTGTCCCCTGCATCGGCAGGCGGACTCTCAACCACTGCGCCACCAGGGAAGCCCCCTTGACCTATTTTTTAAATTAGATAGTTTGTCTTCATTTGGGAGTTCTTTATATATTCTAGATACAGGTCCTTTATCAGGTATATGATTTGCAAATCTTTCCTCCCAGTCTGTGGTTTATCTTCAAAAAGCAAATTTTAAAGTATTTAAAAATTTTAATGAACAAATTTTAAAATTAAAAATTTTTATTTTAATAAAGTCTAATTTATCAATATTTTCTGTTATAGACTGTGCTTTTGGTGTCACACCTAAGGAATTTTTGTTTAAGGCCACGAGATTTTTCCTACGTTATCTTTTAAATATTTTATCATTTTAGATTTTACATTTAGGTATATGATCCATTTAGAGTTAATTTTTGTATGTTTTCTGAAGTATAAAGTTCTTTTTTTAAGACAAATGAGTGTAAAATTTTCTAGCACTGTTTTTTGAGAAGACTATGTCTTTTCCACTGAATTGCTTTTGAAATGTTAAAATTCAATTCCCCACAATGTATTGATATATGTCTGGACACTCTATTCTGTTCCATGAACAGTATCTCTCTGTCTGTGCCAATACACATTATCCAGATATTTTCTTAGTTAATGTAGCTTTATGTGTAGCCTTGAAATTAGGTAGTATAGTCCAAAAATTTTGTTCTTTTTTCTAAGGTTGTTTTGGATATGCTAGATCCTTTGCATTTCCATATGAATTTTTGAATCAACTTATCAATTTCTATAAAAAAGTCACCTGAGATTTTGAATGAGATTACCTTTAATCTATAGATCAATTTGAGGGGAATTTACATATTAAGAGTACTGAGTTTATTAACTCAGGAACACAGCGTATCTCTTCATCCACGTAGATCTTCTCTAATTTCTACTTAGATCTTCTTTAATTCAGTTTTCATTGTACAGTGTTTATTAAATATCTTGATCAGATTTATCGCTATTTTCTGTTTTTGATGCTTTGGTTAATGGCATTGCTTTTTAAATTTTCAATTTCCAGTTGCTCTTTGCTAGTATGTAGAAATGTAATTTTGTTTGTTGGTCTTATATCCTAGAATCTTGCTAAACTCACTTAATAGTTCTAGTAGTTTTTGTTTGGTTGTTTCTAGTTCCAGTGAATTATCTACATAGATGATTATATTGCCTAAATAAATACAACTTAATTTCTTTCGTCCCAATCTGGATGCGTATAACTTATTTTTCTTGCCTGATATTACTGACTAGAAACTCAAGTAAAATGTTGGAGGACATTCTTGCCTGCTCTGATCTTAAGGAAAAAGCATTTAGTCTTTCTCCATTAAATATAATGTTACCTGTAGATTTTTCATGGATAACCTTTATCAAGTAGAGAAAGTTCCCTTCTATACCTAGCTTGTTGAGAGATTTTATCAGAAATAAATGTTGAATTTTATCAGATGCTTTTTCTATATCTATTGAGATGGTCATATGATTTTCTTACTTTTTAGTTTGTTAATATGGTGAATTATATTGATCGATTTTTTAAAATGTGCATTCTTGGGATAAATCCCAATTATTCATGATGTATTATCATTTTTATACATTCCATTTGCTAAAATTTTTAAAAACATTGTTCATTATGTTTATGTTTATACATTAAATAAATTATGTATTATGTTTACAAGGAATACTGATCTGGAATTTTCTTTCCTTATAATGTGTTTGTCTGGATTTTGTCATTTTTTTACTTTCTGGAAGAGTTTGTGTAAAACTGGTATTATTATTTTTTTTTAAAGGATTTTTTTTTTAATTTTTTTGCGGTACACGGGCCTCTCACTGCTGTGGCCCCTCCCGTCGCGGAGCGCAGACTCAGCGGCCATGGCTCATGGGCGCAGCCGCTCCGCGGCATGTGGGATCTTCCCGAACCGGGGCACGAACCCGTGTCCCCTGCATCGGCAGGCAGACTCTCAACCCCTGCGCCACCAGGGGAGCCCAAAACTGGTATTATTTATTCCATAACTCTTTAATAGAATTCACTAGCCATCTGTGTCTGGAGTTTGCTTTATAGGAAAGTTTTAACTACAAATTTTCTTTAATAGATATAGGGTAATTTATGCTTTTCATTTCATCTTGAATGAATTTTGTAATTTATTTCTTTCAAAAAATTTGTCCATTTTATCTAAATTGTTGGATAGACTATTTTATAAATGTCACTTAGATCATGTTGTTATAGTGTTGCTTAAGTTTTCTGTATCCTTTCTTATTTCCTCTTTACTTGTTCTATCAATTATTGAGAATGAGACATTAAACCTCCAACTACAATTATGAATTTGTCTATTTCTCCTTGAAATTCTATCAGTGTTGTTTTTGCTTTATGTATTTTAAAGGTCTGTTACTGGGTACATGAATATTTAATATTGCTATGTGTGCTTGACTCTTTTATCATTATGAAATTAAATTCTTGATCCCTAATGATATTCTTGTTCTGAAATTTACTTTGTCTAACATTAACAAAGGCACTCCAGTCTCTTTTAAACTAGTGTTAGCATGGTATATATTCTTCCATTATCTTACACTTAATGTGTTGGCCTTTATATTTAATATAGGTTTCTTTATTTTTTAACATATTTATTCATATAGGTTTCTTTAGACAACATATACTTGGGTCTTGCTTTGTAATTCAATCTGATATGCTCTGTCCTTTAGTTGAGGTATTTAGACCATTTCTATTTAATGTGATTGTTAATATGGCTAAGTTAAATTTATTATTTTGTTGTTTGTTTGTCCAATGATTCTACCTTTTTCTCTATTCTGCCTTGCTTAAGTGAGTATTTTTTTCACTCTATCTCATTTGTTGTTTATTAGCTATAACTCTTTGCTTAGTTATTTTAGTGCTTGTTTTAGTTTTTGTAATACATCTTCAACTTACCACAGTTTTACTTTCAAATGATATCATACCACTGCACATATAGGATAAGAACTCCATCATAGTATACTTTGATTTCTTCCTCTGGAATTAATGCTTTTCTCCTTATCATGGGTCTTGTTCTCCTTCTTTTCATTCCTGGTAATTTTTCATTGGATGCTAGACATTGATGATTTCATCTGTTAGGGTGCTGGATATTTTTGTAGTAAGTATACTTGACCTTTGTTCCAAGATGCAGTTCAGTTACTTGGGAACTGATCTTTTTCTTGCTTTTTAAGATTTGTTAGCTGGGACCAGAGTAGTCTAGAGCTAATTATTCCCCACTACTGAGACAAGACCGTTCAGAATTTTTAAACCAATTTTCCCTGAATTGGGAGGTGTTGCAATTTGCTGGGAGGAATGGGTACTAGTCCTAAACCTACAGGTACTGTTTTATCTAAAATTTTCAGGTATTTTTTTCTTCATATACATGCATTGATCAGTATTCTGCTGGAAACTCAAAGGGAGACAGTGTACAGATCTCCAAGAATTCTCCTTCTGTGTAGCTCTCTTCTCTCCATTATTCTGTCCTACAAGCTCTAGCTGCCTTAGTCTCTCTGGTCTCTCAGCTCCACTCAACTTAGGGAGTCTGATAGACTCCACCTGAATTCTCTCTCCCTGTGCCATGGCCTGAAAATTCTTTCAAGGCAGCAAACTAGGGTGATTTTATGGTTCATCTTGGTTGTTTCCTATCTCTTAGTGATCATCATCCTTGGTGAAAATTATTGTTGCATATATTTTGATCCATTTTTTGTTTTTTTCAGATCAGAAGGGAACATCTGATTTCTGTTACCCTGTGTTTGTCAAAAATGGAACTTGTAACTGCTATTTAAAAGGAAAAAGATTTTGAAATGCTATTTGCCAGGGAAGAGAATTCCAAACATCCCCTGAGTATTATATCTTATAACTTGATATTTAATCAATCAACTTAGATGCATCAACAGAGATTGGTATAGTTAAATCAGATCTTCTGTTTATGATTTATTACTATGAATTTCTTAAACTATGTTAAATTGAATGCAATTGTGACATAGACAAGGTGACAAGAAAGTAACTTGCATTCATTTTCAAGATGGAAGAATTGAATGGTTTGACTGAGCTACTGATTAGTTCCTTAACTGCCCACTGGTCATTTTAGTCTATTTTATGTGACCAAAAATGTAGAGCCTGGTGAACCCTGAAGAATTATCAAAAGTAGTGTATTAGTGGAGGCCCAAACAATTCTGAGCCCAAATTATTCTCTTTCTTTCATTTTCTGAAGAAAACGTAAAGGTATCACTTTTTACTTAGTCTTTTTCTTCTTTTTTTGCGGTATGCGGGCCTCTCACTGTTGTGGCCTCTCCCGTTGTGGAGCACAGGCTCCGTACGCGCAGGCTCAGCGGCCATGGCTCACGGGCCCAGCCGCTCCGCGGCATGTGGGATCCTCCCAGACGGGGGCACGAACCCGTGTCCCCTGCATCGGCAGGCGGACTCTCAACCAGTGCGCCACCAGGGAAGCCCTTAGTCTTTTTCTCAACAGCTAAAAATTTACTTCAGAGTATATTTTCCATTGATATCTTTATCTGATTCTTCCTTCTCAAACCAGAGGTCATAACTGACTGTATAAAATGCCCCAGCACCCTGATTAGCCAGTAACTATTCCAAAGGTCTTCCTTTCTGGATTTCATCCTTTCATTACTTATCCCGAGGATCTCTGTGGAATGAATGCCTCCCCCTCTCTGCCACGGAAGGATTATATATTCTCTGATAATATGCTTACGTTTTTATTAGGCCTAGTCCCCAAGATGCTGCCCCCCTGAATATGCCCCATGGACTGTGACTCTCCATATTTCCTGCCCACAGACCCAAGTCAATGTTTCTGGGCCAAGGTCAAGTCCTGTAAGAATAAGGGTGAATGGAACATTGAATAAAGTTAAAATATTAAATACTATCTATCACTGAGAACTTCTAATTTTTTTAATAAACAAAGAGAAACTGATTAGAATAAAACTAATCTTCACAAACATGCTAGCATATGTAGTTTCTCAAATATAATTGGTTTACAGGTGTTTTTTGTTTTTTTTAAAGCAAAATAAACTATTGTCAGGGAGTCCATTCTCATTGCAAAGGAAAACATTTCACAGTGCCTGTGTACCAGAAAACCTCTCCCAACTGCACTTGTTACTGATTCCATTTGACAAGTGGCTGCTTCTCGATAATTACTGTACAAACCATTACTTCCAAAATAAATTAAACTCTCATCAATTTATCCTGCTCTTCTACATTCATTAATAAGTATCTTGTAAAAATAGGTGGCTGAACCTGCATTAGTAAATGCAGATGCTTATATTAAAAGATTGTGCTTTTGTACATCTTTTGTCTTTGAAAGCTATGTTCAGTTCATCTGCAATAAAAGTCCAGGGACGAGCTTCCCTGGTGGCGCAATGGTTGAGAGTCCGCCTGCCGATGCAGGGGACACGGGTTCGTGCCTAGGTCCGGAAAGATCCCACATGCCGCGGAGCGGCTGGGCCCGTGAGCCATGGCCGCTGAGCCTGCGCGTCCGGAGCCTGTGCTCTGCAACGGGAGAGGCCACAACAGTGAGAGGCCCGCGTACCGCAAAAAAAAAGTCCAGGGACTTTTATCGAGTAAGGGTGGGGTGGAGCCAAACCCTAAATTCAAAGCGTATTTCGAATTCATTTTTATTTAATCATCTTTGAATTTAGTCAATAAAATATATACTCTTATAAGGCCAATTTCAGCAGTTAAAGAATCAGTTTGTCGGGCTTCCCTGGTGGCACAGTGGTTAAGAATCCGCCTGCCAATGCAAGGGACACGGATTCGAGCCCTGGTCCGGAAAGATCCCACATGCCGCGGAGCAACTAAGCCCGTGCACCACAACTACTGAGCCTGCGCTCTAGAGCCCGCGAGCCACAACTACTGAGCCCACGTGCCACAACTACCGAAGCCCGCGTGCCTAGAGCCCGTGCTCCACAACAAGAGAAGCCACCGCAATGAGAAGCCCGCGCACCACAACAAAGAGTAGCCCCCGCCCGCCGCAACTAGAGAAAGCCCGCGCGCAGCAACAAAGACCCAGTGCAGCCAAAAATAAATTTAAAAAATAAATTAATTAAAAAAAAAAGAATCAGTTTGTCTGTGATACATACAGTGCTTTACATCCTCTTGATTTTCACTAATTAGAGCATCTGCCCATATTTGAGAGGCAGCCTATTTTTACATGGAGCTTACAAGGGGCTGAAATATGGCAAAACTGAACAGATTTTTTTGTTTGTTTGTTTTGAAACCTGATTGTAAATCATGCTTGTGATGATTGACATTTGTCTAATTATCAGTGCAACAATTTGAATATATCTTGTTTCCTTTTGTTTTAAAAGATTTTCTGATGATTTCAAACTGAGATCAACATTGCACACTAAATATTTATTAGTAATACTGGTTCCTCTGAATGGTAATAAACTTCTTTTGTCTTACAGCTTATTATTGAGGCCAAAATGTACTTTTTCGCTGATAACAAAAATATACTTTTCTGACCACCAAATGAAATTTTCAAAGCTTCTGTTTACCATTCCCAAATAATTGGAACATATGTATATTATTGTTCTAACATCGATCTAGTTATTGACTCTTGGTAGGATTGATCAATTGGGACTTTCATTCAACAAACATTTATTGAGTACTAGAGGAGTGCTTGGTTTTTTGCTAGGTGCTGTATTAAAGATGCCATTTTATTCTGATTTCAAGGTATATATCAAGTTCAAAGTTCAATGTCTTTGGAGCATTATTATTGTAGATATTCTTTCTGTTTCTTCTTTCTCATTGCAATTAACTCTCAATAATATAAATATAATGACAGCTCCCAATACTGGTTGCCTATGCATTTTATAGTAAATACTACATGTGCTTACCAAAAGTTACTTAAAGATATGGTCTTTGTGTTTAGCAATGTCTCAAATTTTCTCACCTTATTCTGTAAATAACCTTGCCTCCAGAGATTTTAGAATTACTGCCATAAGACCACAAAGCAAACAATTATTCTCCAAGACAGTTCTGATATGAGATATAATGTCTCAAAAGATTCTCTGACAAATAGCCAAACCAACCTGACAGTGTAAAATGAAGCACTTGTAGAAAAGTCTAGACTTTTCTTTCTTTTTAAAAAATAAAACCCCTTCTCTGCAGAAAAAAAAAAAAACATATATATATATTATATATATATATATTATAGGGTAAGATATATATGTATTTTTTTGATAAAACACCTGACAAAAATTATTTGTGAGCCCCCACATGGCACTGGGTTACTTCATTTCCCTCACTTTAAACATAAAGAAAATGTTAAGAAATATTTTTTCACTTATACATGGTCGCCCTATAATTTATAGTATTAATGTTAGAACTCAAAGTTTTTGGTTCTCTGCGATGGTCCAATATCAGAAAATGATGTCAATACTCTTCAATTTTCTTCCATAAACAATGTCAATATTTATTTTTACCCATACTTTTATTTCTTCCTAAGTTCTCCATCTGGTCTTCTTCACTTATCTTCATTTCTCATATGATATTTTGTATCTAGGATGATTCCTAATCTATTTCCTGACACCTTCTGTCCATTTCATCTCACTGGTAACCCAAGTAAAATAATTTGTCCATTTAAAATACAAATGACATGTAATTTCTAAAATTCCCATTATATTAACTTGGAAGGAGAATTGTTGGTGATTATGTTTTCCCCTTCCACAGTATGACATTGCAGTCCAGAAAATAAAAGATTACCTATGTTTCAGATGTAAAAAGAATAAAAGGATAGCTGGTGGTCATTGAGAATTTAATCAAATTCAAATACAGCTGGAGCCTTAAAAGAAATTTGTGAGATAACAAATTCTTTAAAGATAATTCATAAGTCGTATTTATGTTGGTCAAATCATATTGGTAACATAATAAAAGAGAAAAATAAAGAAATTAAACCATTTGGCATTGAGAATAATTAATCCCATACCTATTAGTATTGCAAATCCAGAGAAATGTAGGATGTTGAGAAATTGGAAGGTATTCTACCAGACAGTCTAGTTCAATGATTTTACCAGACAGATATTTTTGGACCACTCTAATGTTTAGAAGATTTCTCCTGATTTCAAACTAAAATTATCTGTTTTGTAATGTCTTTGCATAGGGCCATTGCTTCTTCTGAAGCAATATAGAAGATTTGCCACATAATTTCCATTAAAATAGATAAGTGTTATATCTACATGAATTTTTTTCTTCACACTGAACAATTTTAATGCCTTCAACAGAGTCAGGGACCATTTTCCAGGCCCCCTTCCATCATGATGGTCTCTAATGGTTATCTTGGGCTTGTCAGTTTTTTCTGAAGATGAGGTACCTAGTTCTCTTGTGATGGTGTAGATAGTACTGAGTAGAGATAATTACATCTTATAATTAATACAGAATATTTCCTCAGATGCAGTGTGAAGGTTTGTTGTTGGAGCATATAAAACTTATGGTAAATAAAATGACCACTTTTTAATAAACTCAGTTTTCTTAGCTTTAAAATAAGGATGCTGAACAAGATGGTTTATAAGATCTTTTCGAATTCTAAAATTCTTGGAACCAATTTGGTAGTAATCACCTTTGTTTTTGGCAAACTTCCTAAGAGAGATTTCTGTGTCTCCAATCCAAATGACGAGAAAAATGTAGAACAAAATAAACACGCATGTGGCAAACTGCTAGATACTTTGCTTTAGAGTGAAGCCAATCCATTAAGTAATCTGAGGTACAGTTGTTCAACCAATCACTGAAACACCTATCATCTAATCCTCATGTCTCCTGAGTACTAGCATATTCATTTGGAGTCATCACAATGACAAATGAAACTCAAAATAATAAACTAAGTATTCTTTGTTATGTCTTGGTCTTAGGAATTCATTCTTGCTCCTCCTTAAAATCCTTTCTAATCCTACTAATTCAGTATACTCCCTCTGATTCTCTATGACACTTCTATAGCTTTCAGCTTATTGTGCTTTACACTATAGATATGTGTACACTTGTCTAAACATCCCTATGATAATGTACCCCCCTCAAGGGCAGAGGAGGTATTTTAATCATCATGATGTCAAAAAAGAGATCTAACTCAGCTCTTACACAGAACAGACATTTCATAAATATTTCTTGAATTGAACTGAATAAAAATGAATTGAGTACCACATTTTATAGCCTTTAAGCTTTAAGTCTGAGAGGTGAACTGAATTGTTATTGATGTCCTTAGGAGATTAAGAGGAAATTAATTTCTTATCTTTTAAACATGCACAAAATATCAATCTCATAATAATTATAGGACATTATTTGGAAATCATTGCAGTATATAATTTGTCTAATTTACTTGCATAAACATGTATTTATTGAACATACATAGTTTTGAGTTGTGGCTTCTGCTTTGCTATTTGAAAATCTGTCTTTTAAGTTTCTGAGAATATTGATGAACAGTGTAATAGGTCAATTTCTGAAATCTTGGAAAGATCTTTTCCCTAATCTTGTTATGCTTTATAAATTGAGAGGGACTATTACTCGCTTCAGGATTCATTTTGCCTTAATTTTGTTAACTCAGCCAAAACATTTTTATTGAGCATCTCATATTCACAGTGTAGTGTGAAACCAGGAGCGTTGAGAACTCAGCTGGGGAGAGTGTACAGAGTAAGATTAACAGTGAAGCAAGAATAGGGTCCTGAGGAATATTATCAACTGAAGAACAGGGTCAAGGGTAGAAATCCTCTAAGGAGACAGAGAAGGAAATGTCAGACAAGTAAAATAAGATTGATCAGAATGTGGTGTTATGGAAAACATGATAAGGTGTTTCTAGAGTGATTGAATGATCAAGAGTGTTAGATGTTTGTTGTAGAAGAATAAGAATCAGAAGAAGAGAAGACTGAGGGGGAAGAAGAAAGAGAAGGAAGAGGGGGAGGGGAGAAGATAAAGAAAGAGAAAGAACAGTTTGTGTTAATAAGCTTTTTCTGTGCCAGGCAATTCTGTTAAGTGCTTAACATGCATCATCCCATCTGGTCTTCCAAACAACTTTATGAAGCAAGTACTTTTACAGTAAAATTTCATGATACCACAAATTCATATATAATATGATTGGCAGCTGGTTCCCAGACCCAGGAATTCTCAGTTAACTGCTTTGGTTCAGTAGTCACTTCATAAACTTCATAATAATGTAGAACAGGGTTTGCTGTATTATCTCCAGTTTACAGATGAGAAGGCTATGGTTCAGAGATTAAATGACTTCAGTTGTCACAGTCATGAGAACACCAAGGAGGCATTATTTACATCAGATACCAAGTGATGGTTAATTTGATGTGTCAACTGGACTGGGCCACAGGGTGCCCAGATATTAGGTTGAATATTATTCTGGGTGTATCTGTGAGGGTGATTCTCGCTGAGATCAACATTCGAATCAATACCTGAGTAAAGCAGATTGCCCTCGCCAGGGTGGATAGGCGTTATTCAATCTGTTGAAAGTGTGACTAGAACAAGAAAGCTGATGAAAGGAGAATTCACTCTGCCTGACTGTCTTCAAGTCGGGACACTGGTCTCCTCCTGCCTTCAGACTCAGACTTGGACTGGAACTTAAACCATCACTCTTCTGCTTCTCAGGCCTTTGGATTTGGACTCAAACTGTGTCATCAGTTCATTTGGGTTTCCAGCCTGCCAACTGTAGATCTTAGGACTTCTCAGCTTCTATAAGCATGTAAGCCAGTTCCTTATAATAAATCTCTACACACACATACACATATATGGATGGATACATATATCTGTGTATACATATATACATATATAGTTCCTATTGAATCTGTTTCTCTGGAGAACCCTGATTAATATACCCAACCACCTCCACTCACCAGCCAGCTCTAAATTAGCCTGCTAAAAGGCACAGTGCTTTGCAATTTAAATGCAGCTTCAAAAGCCCTTCTGTGCAAAATTTCTGGAGTTGTCAGTGGTCACAAAGACTGAGTTAATTAGCGTATAACAGTATCATGGACTTGAGAATACTTTATATTCGTTAAATACAGAATTAATTATTCTTTAAATATTCTACTTAATCTGATTCTGCTTCTAGTGCTGTGTATTCCCTAAATACAAAATGGAAAGTTTCTCTTTTTGATTCCTCTTAGATTTTTCACTGACAAATAGGGGAACTTCACAACATCAGCATTAGAATTCCCCAGAAACTCTGTATCAGCTCATCTTTCCTCAGCGGCTAAAAAAGTGACATATTTGTTAAGTCTATTGTTCATTTTCATACATGTAGCACTAATTAACATTAAAAAGCGCCACCTCCCTTCTTATAACCTTGGTAAGAACTGGGTATTAAAATAACTAGTCCAACTATAGTCAGTGAGCAGCTTCAGGATAGAAATTATGCTGTTGATGCCCAAGATATTTCAACAGAGATGATATCCTGAAGTTTCTGTGAGTCATTTATGCTTTCAAGTTAACAATATAATGCTGCGTTTTTATAAGGTAACTTATAAGCAAGCACATTAGAAAGAGATATTTATAAACCAAACTGCCCTTCGTGAGATCAGATGTCATGTCTTGTATACTGTATCTCCTTCCTTGGGCCAAAAGACCTTGGTTGGAGAAACCCTACGTAGAAGGCTAATTTGAGGAGGGAGCTCTTGGCCTTTTTTTCATATGGTAATTTTTTCTTCATTAGGAAGTAATGAGGTAGTCAAACTGACCATGGGGTTTCTACAATATAGTCCTTTAAGAACCTTACTAATTTGTCACGAATTATGCCAAACGAAGGAGTATAAACAAGCAATAGTTTACAAAATACATATTTCAGTCTGGAGAAATTATGCATGCAATATACTTGGTAGTATTTCTTTTTTTTTTTTCAAATTTATTTATTTACTTTTATTTTTTTTTGCTGCTTTGGGTCTTTGTTGCTGTGCATGGGGTTTTCTCTAGTTGCAGAGAGCGGGGGCTACTCTTCATTGCAGTGCACAGGCTTCTCATTGCAGTGGCTTCTCTTGTTGTGGAGCACGGGCTCTAGGTGCACAGGCTTCAGTAGTTGTGGTGCCAGGGCTCAGTAGTTGTGGCACACGGGCTTAGTTGCTCCGCAGCCTGTGGGATCTTCCCAGACCAGGGCTCGAACCCGTGTCCCCTGCATTGGCAGGTGGATTCTTAACCACTGAGCCACCAGGGAAGCCCCTTGGTAGTATTTCTATTAGAGAATGGAGGAAGTGTGCTTCTCAGTGCCCCAAAGAAGGAAAAAAGTTATAATTAGATGTCATCACTATCAATTTAATTAGGTTTTCAAAGAGGGGGTCAGTCTACCTCACCTCTTGGAAGCAGACATCAGGTCATGCCATGGAACTTGGTCACGCCTGAAACTTTGATTGTGCCTGTTCCAACCAAGAAGGCGGATTTCAACTGCCTGGACATTAAAAACAAAAGAAATTCCATCAGTGAGACATCAGAACAGTCTGATTTTTATTTAAAATTTTCAGAAAAAGTAAAAATAAAAGGGTCTTTGTTGAAAAACCTCCTGAATGATTTATAACACTTGGACTTCTGAATTTTTCATTTCAGAGATAAAAAATCGTGTTCATAAATTTGGGTCCAGGAAGTGGAAAGTAATATCTGTTGATGAAGCTTCCTAAAATACCATGGTGCTCAAACCAAGCTCTGTGCAAAGTTACTTCTTGAGGTGTGATGAACAAAATTTCCTCTTGTGATGGAAAAAACTTAAACTTTAAAAAAAAAGTCAATGATGAGTGAGCCTTAACATTTATTGATGTGTAGTTCAAGAAAGGTACTCCTATTATCTAAATATACATCAAGAAATAGTTTATTTCAAACCAGGACTTAATGGGAATACAAATTAGAGAATCTGGGACTTTTCCTAGACATGTCGGGATTTCATTTGGCATTTAGGACAGCGATTAGATGGCTTTTAATACTATTATGAAATTTTATCTACATCTGGAGAAATTTTTCTTTATCTTCAACCATCAGTTAGTTACCTATTGTTTTAGTATTAAGAACCTATATTTCATACGTTCAGACTGAAGTGTGTCATTGCCTTCATTTGGTTCACTTTAGTTCAGCAAATGCACCTGAGCATCACTTATGCTCAGGGGTGTGTGCTAGAAACAAGGGCTTTGAGTCTAGTATTTCCTCAGTTCTGCATAAGAAACAATAAGCCCGTGTTCACCCATAGTGCAAATGCAATTAAAAAAAAACTCTGGGAGCATAGGGGAAGGAACACATGTCTCTGCTTCTGTTTAATCTGGACTTAAAATAGTGGATAAGGTTTTACCAACTCTTTTGCCCATTCCTCTCACCATGCCTTCCTCCTATTCTTTCTCCTCACAGTTAGATTTCATTTTATGAATGAATATAAGATTATGCCCTTCCCTGCTTACATTCTCTCATGGCTTCCCCTTGCACTTAGAACAAGATCCAGTGTCCTCTCCAGGGCATGCAAGTCCCTCCCATGATCTGGCTTTGGTCTTTCCAGCCTCAATTTACCTGGCTTCCTGTTGTGCTGCAGCCAGGCTAGTCTTTCACGGTCGAAGCCCAAAACTGCAGCAGGCTCTGACATCTCCTCTTACCACTGCATGGAAATCCCTCCCCTACATCTTTTAGTAGATTGTTCCCTCTCCTCACTCAGTTGGCAGCATAAATGCCATCTTCTCAGAGAGGCCTTCAAGGACCTTGCTGTTTAAACACTCTAAAATACCACGCTGCTTTATTTTCTTCCTAGCATTATCTGAAAATATTGTACTTATTTGTTTATGGTGGGTCCTGCTACAACTACCTCTATGCCCAGGGAATGTAACCTGAGAGAGAGAAGGAGCCCCACTTGTCATGTTTGCTATGTATTCCCACTTCTAGTACAGGGCCCGGTACACCCCAGCAGGTCGGTAATCGTTACTGAATGAATGAATCATGGTCACTATATTTTCAGATTCTTTTTCCATTTTAAATAATAGTGAAGAATCTGGTTGAGTTTTCTCTTTGTACAAATAAGTATACCAATTTATATTTCGGTGCAATTTTACTAACATAATGATCAGTTCTTGAAAGAAGGCCAAGTCTAACATAATTTTAAAAAAGATATAGGAGGTGTTCATGATGTCTTCTCCTTGGAGTCTTTGGCCAGTGTTGTTGGCCTCTCATGGCACTAAATTCACAAATGTAAGAAAAATTAAAAACAGATTACCTCCTCCTCTTTTTATGTTTTCAACAGTACCATTGTCTCTGAGTGTTCCCCAATGCGGGTACACAGTGTCAGTTTGCACATAACTTAGCAAGGTTTTAACACTATTTCAGTTTTGTTGCAATCTTCCCTTTATGGGAAGGCTAACATTCCAATATTATTAAAAATGCAAACCAATAAGACATGAAATGGCTTGCTTATTGCTAACATTTATGCAAAACCACTTAAAATGTTAAAAAATATTAATCTCCTACCCTATGTAGCAATTAATGCTGCACAGATGATGACAATTGTTTTTTCCACTGGAAAATCACCAGCAATCCACATTCTCTTCTTCTGCTTAATTGACACAACTATATATATCCTTCAAAGTCACAGGAAACTGGTGTAATTGCTTTTGTAAGTTCAGCCAGTCTCCAATGAAGAACAGATTGCTAAATTAAATGCAAGTAATTTGAAGCTTTAAAAAAAAATCAGGAATATAGACATTCTTGCCCCCATATAGTATGAGGTGATACAAAGGTCAGGGAAAGAAAAGAAAAAGTAAGAATTCCTGGACCTGTCTTTGATTCTCTGTTGAGATATTAACTACATTTTAAAGACCATTTGTCAAGCAGACATCATGTTATATAAAACAATTATACTTTATAATCAGCCACAACATTGTTGTCAACATAGATGTGTGCTGAACTGATTTGGAATCAAAGACTCTGTGTGTGTGTGTGTGTGTGTGTGTGTGTGTGTAAAATAGCCCTAAAGTTTCTGAAAAGCAGAAGAAAATAAGGATTGCAGAAACAAGGTGGAAAATAATTCAAAAAAAAATTTACTTATTTACTTTTATCTAGAGAAGGTAAAAGAGAGGACAGTGGGGAAGTGGGAAAAGAGAAAGGCAGAAAAACAGAGATCAGAGTTGAGGAGATACACACACACATACATACAGTCCATCCTCATTATTTGTGGATTCTGTATTTATGAATTTGCCTACTTGCTAAAATTTATTTGTGACCTCAAAATCAATATTCTAGGCACTGTCATGATCATTCTCAAACATATACATAAGAAGAGCAGTGAAAAATTTGAGTTGCTGGACACACATTCCTAAAAGAGGCTAAATAAGGTGATGTTCTGCCTTTCAGTTTCAGCTGTAAACAAGTGTCCTGTTTGTGGTATATTTAGTGGTGTATTTTTGCCTTTTTGTGCTTTTTGTTGGTGCTTAACTATTTATAATGGTCCACAGGCATATCGCTGGAGTGCTGTCTAGTGTTCCTAAGAGCAAGAAGGTGGTGATGTGGCTCACAGAGAAAATATGAATGAGGTAAGCTTCATTTAAGCATGAATTATAAGCTGTAGGTTGTGAGTTCAATGTTAATAGGTCAACAATCTGTATTAAATCAGGCATCTTTAAAGAGTAACACACATAAAACAAGGTTATGTATTGATTTGTTGACAAAAATGTTGCAACCAGAGGCTCACAGGAACCTAGCCCTGTATATCTCTTAGGAGCAATGATTCAGTATTTGCTAACTCAGTTTTGTAGTGGCTTTATGAACATAACTACTGTGAATAATAAGAATCAACTGTGAGTGTGAGTGTGTGTGTGTGTGTGTGTGTGTGTGTGTGTATACAGTTGATTCTTATTCGCAGTGGTTATATTTGTATATATAGAGAGAAACAGTAAGAGAGAACAAAAGAGCTATCTCATGTCTTGGATCAAGTGTGGATTGCTTATCTGGAGGCCAAATCAAAGTGTATAAATGAAAAGTAATAGGATTAGATGAACAAGTAGGTGTTTAACTCAGAGTGGAAAAAGAATTAATCACAGTCTGTACAAAAAAGAGGGAACTTTGATCATATATCTCTTTAACTCTTTTATTATATAGAGAGGGGATGTGGGGATGGGCATAGTGGTCAAAAGTAAGACTCCAGAGACCAATTCAAATCTCAGCTCTCACCCTCTTAACTTCTGGGCCTCATTTCATTATCTATAAATTGGGGATTATAATGTGTCTCACAGGCTTGTAGTAAGAATTAAATAAGAAATCAAAGATTGTAGAAGAGTGTGTCATATATTAAAACATTCAATTAATAATGCAATTATGAGTAAGCAGACCCCAGGCTTATATTTACGTAGAATCTTGCTGGTGGAGACCAGCCCCCATGTCCTCTTATCCGCAGCTCACTGTTTTTTCATTGCACCTTTCTTGGGCCATTGAGACACCATTTGGACTGATTTACCCCTAGATGCTGTTATGATGGTTGGCAAGGAAACGTTCGTGTTCCCAAGGTATGCTGTCATAGCATAGAATACAGAGTTGAAGGAAAAGTAATGTAAGCAGTAGTTAAGAGGAAGAGGGATGTCTGCCTCAGTTTTCTCCTAAAAGAACATCATTTCCAAAGAAGAGAAGTAATTTCAATTAGCTTGTATGTTATGGAGCAAAGGAAAGAGATAGCTTCGGGGATGGGGATTAGAGGAAGCAATGTTGGTTGGTTAGTGGTTTTCTGAAAGACACTGAGGCATGTTTATATATTAATGGAGATTTGTCCATAGACACCCAAAGACTGATTAAGTAACTTAATAAAGATGGCTACTGGAATTAAAAAAAAAAAAAAAAAAAAACGAAGAAGAGAAGAAATCATGCTAAGTTTTACTCATCCACTATGCAATCACCTGTGTTCATAAAATGGAAGACTTTAATTCCCACCATGAGCATAAAGCAAACCAGTGTAAAAAGGAAGAGATTTGCCTTTTTTCTTTTTTTTAATGAAAAAAAGAGAAAAAACCCAGCATCCCCAGCCTCAGTTTCTTTATATACAAATGGGAATAATAATACCTACTCTAGGGCTTCCCTGGTGGTGCAGTGGTTGAGAGTTCGCCTGCCAATGCAGAGGACACGGGATCGTGCCCCGGTCTGGGAAGATCCCACATGCCGCAGAGCGACTAGGCCCGTGAGCCATGGCCGCTGAGCCTGTGCGTCCAGAGCCTGTGCTCCGCAACGGGAGAGGCCACAACAGTGAGAGGCCTGTGTAGCACAAAAAAAAAAAAATAATAATAATAATAATACCTACTCTATCAAATAATGTTAAAATCCCTAGAAAGTATTTGTGATAGAATATTCCACCAAAGCTAGATATAGAGGTCTATCCAAAGTAAAATTAGTTAGGATTTAAGGCAGCTTATTTGATCTCACTTTACACCACTACAGAAGCCTTAGAATGAAGTAAAATTACAGTGCATTACCTTTCATATCATCTCTAAATGTACCTGCATAGAAATTCTTTTCAAGATGTTATTAATAATAATAAAAGAATCTATTACTTCACATGTCAGAGGGAACAATTCAGGATACAACTACTATTTTAGTATATTTAGCCAATCCTTTTTATCAGTGTGAGTGACTGGTACAGAGCTAGTGAATGAAATCTACAGATTTTATAACTTTACAGTTTGGATTAGACCAGATAACATTGACGAGTACTTCAAAGAATGTTCCTTTTATTTTTTCCCCTCTCTCTCTCAAAGGGATTCTGACAAAGGTTCATATTTTCATCTAGAGAAGCTTACCATTTAAAAAACATATATTTCTTTTTAAACCCATTCAGTTAGCTGCCCACATTTGTATTAAATACAAACTGTTTCATACAATTCTTTCTGGAAGCCAACGACGTGCCTGTAATATACCTCTCCATAATAGATTCACTGAAAAAACGTGACTTATTTTACATTCTAAATCAAATAATGGTACATTTTAGCCATTTCTATTGCCTTTGACATAGGTATATTTCCATGAATAGGATATACTTATTCCTTAGGAGTTGACTAACAAATAGTATTTTAGTCAAATAGTATTTGTTAATTTTAAAAAGTATTCCATCAAACAAGATAGCATTGTTGTTGTTGCGTTGCTGTTTTTTAGTTTCATACTTATACAGACTGGGGCATATCATGAAAGGAGACAGAACTATACTTCAGTAAGTTGTCCCAAGTGCATACTATTTATTATATATTTGAAGGTTCCGTTGTAGCTAATGATCTCTGAGCCATAAAAATTCACCTCATTGAATTTCAAAAATATTACAAATAGGTAAGGAGATGCTAACTAAATCATCAGATTTACTAAATTTAAATGTTTATTTTTATCCATTTCTAGAGTAAGATGCAGGCATTTCTCACCATCAGAGTGTAGGGTTAATGTATGAGAAGACCATTAAACTCCCATCATTTAAACATGATAACTGCCTCACGTGTCTACATAATGTTTCAAAGCTATTTTTAAGCCATTTAAGCTTTTCAATCTACACTAAGCATCCACCAAGAGATTTTCTATTAAATTTAGTACAATATTTTAAATGATCAGCGCAACTCGATTTTAAATAAATTCTAGAGTAAAAGTAATTTCTAAAGACATAACTTACATAATTTTCCTCAGTGCATCACTGGCTCTGAATAGTGGCTTTCAAGTTTAAATCATTAAAAATCTTTTAGAATCCCCAGACAGCTATGCCTTGTATAAATCTAGTGTAAATTTTAAGGAGTTAATTGGTGCTAAAAATGACAAAATAAGTTTGGTATACTTACATGTTTCTGGTTGCCCCAAATAATTTAAAATAGCAAATGTTTCACAAGAGGTTGTATAAACAACAAGTAAAGCACTAGAAAATTTTCAAATAAGAATTAGAATTATTCCTGTATCCTAATAAAATTTTTGATCCGCTAAGAATACTATTGGCTAGGATATTATTATGCCAACTAATGCATCCTTGGGACATGGGATTTTGTGACTGGGAACTTGGGAATTTCACCTGGAAAGAGCAGATGACTGTTGGGAATGATTGGCTGACTCAGTGAAGACAGAAAGCTGAGGTAGAACACAAAGGAGCTATTGATGGCTTTTGTCTGTGGAAGACAGAAGCCTAAGGGAAGGGTGACTGCTCTCTCTTAGTGTCATGGATGTCACATGATAGAAAGTTTTATGTTTGTTTCTGACATTAGGCAAACAAAAACCTTTTGAATGCTGAATTAGGCTCTTGTTTTGAGCCTGCGAGCTTCTACTCATTCCTATTGATGAGTACTGATCTGATTGCAGCCCTTTTATTTTTATGGTGTTAACTGCGCAGGGAATGTGGGCAGAAGGCCTGAGACAGGACCACCGACCTTATCCCTCCAGAGTTCACATAGCTTTTGGAGTTTTCCTTTTTTTTTGGGGGGGGGGAGGGAGGAGGAAGGGGATGTCTCAGGAGCTTACCAATTTCTTTGCTTAAATGAACAATATGAGTTAGGCCTTCTGAAACCAGTTTAGCAAAAGACTCTTACTTTCTTTTCCCTCTGGAGAAGAATACAACACTATCACCACGATTCAGTTTTGCTTGTCTGGGTCTGTGCAAATTGTGAGGGAAAGAGAGTGCTTTGAGGGAACCCTTCCTTTTCCCTTTGGTCCCTGTGATCTGTACTCACTTTAGGGTCTAGGTTCAAAATTCGATGACTTGGCAGGAAAAGATCAATCCATTTTGTAAAGACATGGTGAGGATTGTATTCTTGTTGAGGGAGTCATAGATTGAAAAAACTGAAGGCATTTTTAAAGCCCTTGATTATGGCAGACTTTTAAATATATACATTCACTTTAAATTAAAAGAATTCAGAGAAATGAGAATAATTTCTGCTTTCTATGGCCAGACTTTGAAGTGGAGAAATGTGGAACTAAAAGCAAATAGCATAACCTGTTTTAATCAAAAGGAGTCTAGCAAGAAACAATCAATTAAAGAACAGTCTGATTCTCTGCGACATCAATGTATGAAAATCTGTTAGACGCCAGATTGTGTCTCAAGACACATATGATGAACTGAACAAAATGACCTGCTAATAGCTTTTATGGGTAATAAATGCGTCATGTTATTTGTAATTTTGCAGATGGTAAATCAAGCTAATATCGAAGCTGAAACAAGCTACTTGTTAAATATACTTCAAAATGATCTGTGTTATTCAAAAACTGTATTGCAGAGAAAAGAAAGATGATTACTCCTTATATTTCTAAGCATCTCAAATGGATAAACGTTCCCATTCTGCCATGGAGGCATTTAAAATTTTAAATCCTTTGGAGAAAGCATGCCTGAAATAAATTTAAGCTGAGAAACGCTAAGTTTATTTAGATTATGAGCAGGAACAAAAACGTAAAACCTGTGCTGAAATTGAAGTGTGACTTTATTGCATACAATGCACATTAGATATTTCCAATCAGCGTTTGGAACACTGACCTGGCAAATTTGAACATTTGAGCCCAACACATATTAACAAATGAGGCGGGGGATGGACATGCCATTCATATTATAGACTTTTTTGAATAGTCTCCTTTGCCTAAAGAACTCTTTAGCTTCAGTTTTGTTGTTGTTGTTGTTGTTGTTATAAGATCTAAGGTAGATAGCAACACAATTCTGGGGAGGTTAGGAAAAGAGGAGCCAGGACAATGGTCCAAGAAATCACTCCTACAGGGGAAAAAAACAGGAAAAAAAAAGACTGACTGCCCATGATATACAAAGGGAAAGTCAGTCAAATGAAAGGAAAAGTTAACTTTGTAGATGGACAGGTCAGATATTTGAATCCCAAAATGGGCTCTTTCTGTGTTTGAGCTGGTTATTATTAACCTTAAACCATTTTGTTTGCCATCTGTAATATATGTCATGTAAGTAAGATCAGTTCTGTGTGTATTTATTAATTAATTTATTTTTGCATGCAGGAAAAGCTTTATTAAGTCACGGAACTGTTATAATTTTTTAAAACTGCAGTGTAGAATACTTAAACATTTTTAAATGACTTAGGAAACAATTGGCATATATTTAGTAAGCAAGTTCTACTTTCACAATTTTCTCTCTCCCACCCTCAATGCTCAGCTATAGAACATTCATTTACTTATCATGTTTAGTATCTCTGTCTCACAGTCAGCTGTCAGAGCTTTTGTTGCAAAAACATGTCTCTTAACAATTAAATACACAATGGGAAGATACGATCAGACGTTTACAGGACTTGAAATGTTTAAGAATAATACACAATAATAGGATTACAAGAAGGGCAGTGACATCTTTCAATTCATTTTGCTATTTCCATTCTCTTTTTTAAACATTACTCTCTAAAGTCCGTCCAAGTCCCATCCTTTAAAATGCATCCTGTTCCTTTTCCTCTCCTCCTCCAATGTCCATATTTTAACAATTCGAGTCCTCTTGCCTGGGAAAAAGAAAAGTTACTAACTCACAAGGGACATTTATTGACATCTAATTGTTACAACCCAAAGGACAGCACAAAAGTCAGTCATGTACAGGTGACACAGCACAATGGGGTCTGTCCATGTTTTCGGCACACTGAAGGAGAAGCGGGTCGGACTCCTTAAGGCTCAGGGTTCACATGATGATGCACTTGACCACCAGCTTCTCCGTGGTCTTGGGGATCTGGGATTTCTTTTAGGGAGGCTGGGCGCCGGTGGCAGCGGCGGGCTTCTTCTCGAAGTTTATCAGCATCTAGAACAGCGCCTGCACATTGATATTCATCTTGGCGGAGGTCTCCAAGAAGGCACAATTCCACTCCGACGCGTAGGCAGCACCTTCCTTCTCGCTCACCTCCCGGTGGCTCTCATCGCACTTGTTGCCCACCAGGATGATGGCGCACTTTTGCGGGCTGTTGCCTTTGAGTTGACGGATCAGCTCATAGAGGGGCTTCAGCTCCTCCAGGGTTTGCTTCTTGGTGACGGAGTAGACCAGGATGAAGGCGTGACCCTGGCAATGGTGAGTCGCCTGGTAGCGGCGGCCGCCGGTGATGTCGGTGGTGTGCATTGCGCCCGCCTTGTGGCTGCATCCCAGCGCCTGGAGGTGGGTATCTTCGATGGTCGGCAGATAAGCCTCACGGAAGTTGCCGCGCACGCACATCTGCACCAGCGCGCTCTTGCCCACGCCGGTGGAGCCGACCACCACCACGCGGAAATCTCTGCTCCTCCTCTGGGGCAGGCAAGTATGGATGAAGCTCAAGGTAGGCAGAGGCCGCAGCCGCTTTATCAGCCGTTCCTTGAGGCCAAAGCAGGAGCTGCCCATTGTCGGGTATTGGCGGGGAGATGCGTGCACACCTTCTCTGGCACTTAGCCAGCAGTGAGGGAAACCTCATAAAGAAAGGAGGACACCAGATAAAACTCCAGCAGCCCCTAGCCCACACATATCCTGCAGTATTTTCTCTTTTCTCCATCCAAGGCTGATCTGTGTATTTATTTTTAAAGAAGGGTAATCTGAGATATAAATATAGAAAATCTCTAATAAGGTTTATTTTTAAATAAATGTAATTTAAGGTGTATTTATATGTTTTTTCGGATACATTTATGTTTTCATATATATACATATGCATACACGTATGCATATATACAGACATATGTAAACATATTAAAATTTTATGAACTGCAAATTACATTGCTTTTCTAGGAAGCCACAATAACTTGTTTCTTAAGTAAAAAAATATGTTTTATTTTTCTTTAAGGAGGTTATATGTGTCCAATGAAGTAATTCTAGTATTAGGTAGAATCAGGGATCTAGAGTCTTTACAAATCAGATGAATTTTAGTTTTAGATTTACCTGTTACCTGGAACATCTAGAGAAAAATCAATTAATGTTTTAAATTTCCAACTTTTTAACGGTAACAAAATGTTAGCTATTTATCAGTTCTCTGTGATATGACTTTGAGGACAGTGACAGTGACAGCAGTCCTATCTTTTAGTAATTAAAGAAAAAAAAGGATAAAATATCACTTGTTGAAGGAACAGATGTTTGCAATCCATTAACATCCATTAATTCACTGTAGAATCAGAAATTTATAATAAAACTAATCCTAGGCCAAATTATGAAGCTGGGTATTATTACAATCAGCAGTTCTCAAAATTCCCCTATGTAGTCCTTTTCACAGAGATTCCTGATGCCTTTCCTAGTTCCCCACCTCTGTCTTCCCCATTTATTCAGTTAATTCAATCACTATAAAAAGGCATGTATAAGACAATATCTCTACATTTTCTAGGATGTTTTCAGCTTAAAGTAACAGAAAAGAGAACTGAAAGTGGCCTAATCAACAAGGACATTTATTATTTCACATAACAAAATGTCCAAAGGGATGTCATCTCCAAATTTCATTGGTCATCTCATTCATTGGTCATCCCATTCATTGGTCATTAGCAATCTAAGATCTGTCTTGTGCTGTCCACCAAAATAATTTTAGTGGTAAAATCAAATTATAAAATATATTTATTTACACATATTTTATATCTTGCTATACAATTAAGGAAATCATATTTCAATCAAATATGCAAGGATATAATTCTTTCTCACTTTTCTTTGGTCTAAATGCTTCTCACTGTCAAGAAATATTCCAAGATAGATGATGGGAAGCAGCAGATTTAACACATGTTAATTGGTGATTCTATGATGCTAGATACTAATTATATCTATTTTTGCTGTGTTGAGACAGGATAGAGGTGCTGATGGAGTTGGGGAATTGTAGGATGGTGGGCAGCACCAAAACTGGAAGAACTCTGACATTTATCCCTACAAAATATGTCCAGTAAAGGGTATTTTAAGGGGGTAGTTTTGCAGTCAATTCTAATAAGAAAGAGAAAATCAGAAAGTGGTGAGAATGTGGTCATGATATGGAGTTCTTATTTCTTAGCAAGGTCAGGCACAAGTATCTGGAAATCTTGGTTAGAAAAATGCATTGAAAATGTCATGCAGTATATGTTGGACTCCTCACATGAGCAACCTAGTTTCCTGGATCATAATTAAATACTCCAGAGTGTAAAACTCATATGGAATCAGAAAAGACCCCCAATAGCCAAAGCAATCTTGAGAAGGAAGAACAAAGCTGTAGGCATCACACTTCCTGATTTCAAACCATATTACAAAGCTTTGGTGGTCAAAACAGTATGATGTTGGAATAAAAACAGGCACATAAATCAATGGAACAGAATAGAGAGCCCAGAAATAAACTCACACATATATGGTCAATTAATTTTCAACAAAGGCACCAAGAATATAAAATGGGAAAAGGATAATCTCTTCATTAAATGGTGTTGGGAAAACTGGATATTCACATGTAAAAGAATGAAACTGGACCTTACATCATATACAAAAATCAAGTCAAAATGGATTAAAGACTTGGACATGAGACCAAAAACCATAAAACTCCTAAGAAATAACATAGGGAAAAACCTCCTTGACATTAGTCTTGGCAGTGACTTTTTGGATCTGACAGCAAAAACAAAGGCAACAAAAGCAAAAATAAACAAGTGGTACTATACCAACCAAAATGCTTCTGTACAGCAAAGGAAACCATTAACAAAATGAAAAGGCAACCTATGGAAAGAGAAAATATATTTGCAAACCACAAATCTGATAAGGGATTAATATTTCAAATTATACAAGGAATTCATACAACTCAGTAGCAAAAAACAAACAACTCAGTTTAGAAGTGGGCAAAGGACTTAAATTAGGCAGTTTTCCAAAGAAGACATACAAATGGCCAACAGGATTTTTGGTGACTTTGAAGCTCGGGAGATCCTGGCCCAGCTGAGGACATCAGATCCCATTGTCCTCCCAGCCCTTTGTCCCCCACCCCCCAAGCCCCTTAATAAAATGGTTTGATCCAAAAACAAAACAAAAAGCAGATGGGCAGCTGGTGCTCAACATCACTAACCATCAGGGAAATGCAAATAAAAACTACAGTGAGATATCACCTCACACCTGTTAGGATGTGTATTATCAAAATGACAAGAGATAACAAATGCTGGTGAGGATATGGAGAAGAGGGAACCCTGTGCCCTGTTAGTGGGAATGTAAATTGGTACAGCCACTATGGAAAACAGAATGGAAGTTCCTCAAGAAATTAAAAACAGAACTACCATATGATCCAGCAATCCCACTTCTGGGTATATATCCAAAGGAAATAAAATAATTATCTGAAGAGGTATCTTTACTCCTATGTTCATTGCAGCATTATTCACCATATCCAAGGTTTTGAAACAACCTAAGCTATTGACAGATGAATAAAGAAAATATAGATACCATTATATATATATAATAGAATATTATTCAGCTTTATAAAAGGAGGCAATCCTGTTATTTGTGATAACATGGATGAAGTAAACCTGGAGGATATCATGCTAATTGAAATAAGCCAGACAGAGAAAGACAAATACTTCATTCTATCACTTATATGGGGAATCTAAAAGAAAGAGAGAGTGAGAAAGACAGAAAGAAAGAATGAAAGAAAAAGGAAGGGAGGGAGGGAGGAAGAGAGGAAGGAAGGAAGCAAGGAAGGAAGGAAGGAGGGAAGGAAGGGACAAACTCATAGAAACAAAGAGCAGAATAATGGTTGCCAGGGGCTGGGAGCAGTGCGGGGAAGGTGGAGTGGTTGGTAAAAGATACAAACTCTCAGTTATAAGATAAATAAGGCCTGAGAATCTAATGTATAACATGGTGATTATCATTGATAGCACTGTATTGTATAATTGAAATTCCCTGAAAGAATAATTTACGTTTTCTCACCAAAAAAAAAAAAAAAAAAAACCCAGATAAGTAGATATGTGAGGCGATGGATATATTAAGTTTTTATGGGATTTCTTTCACAATGTATACATATATCAAATAGTCACATTACACACTTTGAAGATATTGCAATTGCAATTTTATTTGTCAGTTTTACCTCAATAAAGCTAAAAACAAATACTCCACAGTAAACCAAACCTGGAATGTCCACTGAGCTCTCTTGACAAGCTCTGTCAAGAAATGTAGATATCCAGATGGTTATTCTTTTGATTGATAATGGAAATGTTTATTTTTATTTGTGTTTCTGACAATCAACTTTCTACTTTGTAAACCACTTTACTTATTTGGCTCTATCTGCCTGTGGATATTCATTCCTCCAGCCAGCCACAAAGGAACAACTATGCATGAATACATTTCTATGTTGAAAAATTACATTATTTGCTAAAAATGCTGCTTTCAGACACATCAAGAAAAGAAAAAAGTGAATTGGAAGACATTAGTAAACCTTTAAGTCAACAATTTAATGTGATAAATCCATTGAGAAGCCATTGGATCATGTATAAATAAAGGTGACAGAGGAGAAAAGTAAATATGACAAGATGAACAAAGAAAGAAAGGTTTAGCATAGAGAATTTTGTTAGCAAGCTCTTCTTTTAAGACATCTTAAAATGCTTAATGGCCTTGACCTGCATCAGTACCTTGGCTCTACTTTTCTGTTCCTTTCTCATGTCTATGTACAATCCATGCTTTTTCTTCTGTTTACATATCTAGTGCTATGGCATGGAAAGGAATCTTCTCCAGGGGCCAAAGAACTGCTGTGGTTCACAGTAGACCTTGATTCTGCTTCTAGCTCCTCTATTCATACCGGAGATATTATTCCAATGCTGATTCAGATTTCTCTTAAAAATGCAGTGAAGCTAAAATGTTTCAAACATCATAGTGCTATTGCTGTTTTTGGTTAACAGTGCTAATAGTTGTGCAGGTAATGCTACTGTGTCATCTCCTTATAGTGTAGTTTGTTAAAAGTTGGAGTTCAACCTGAGATATGTCCATGGCTTTAGTTTCTCCAATAAGATTTAAACAGAAGGACCTCATTATACACCAGTCTCATTTCTAAGACCAATTCACATCATGGAGTCTGAGGGCTATTATACGGGAGGCTCCATGTTATTAGTAGACCATTTATCACTGGGGTAAAAGTAATTACGAGGCATCTTACTAATCCTTCCAACATTTATGAGATATTTATTATGAGTTATTAGCAATGAACAATGAATAAATGAGCTTTTGACAAAAACATGAAAAACCTTCCAACTTTTGTCTCTTTCTTCTAACATCTTGAGGTTTTGCTGTCACTGGCTGATGTGGAGGTAACCTATTTACACAGAATCAAACTTGTTGACATTTAAGTGTTAAAAAAAACACGATCTAAGCAGTAGAAAGAATATAGGAATGACATTCACAGATATTTCCAGCTGTCAACAAGTCAGGTTTCTTACTAACTGTAAGCCCTTGAAGTATTATGTTCTTTGGACAGAGTGAGAAATACTGTTACTTCAGGTGTTTTTTGTTTTTATTTTTTTTGTATCCATATAGTTGTCTGTACTAATTAGCAAAATATCATGAGTCTTTCTACTTCTCCCATCTCTGATGTGCCTGATTCTCCTTTTAAACAATAGCAGAAAAGAATTTCTCATGCATTTGGCAGAAAAATGGAATAGACTGATCATTCACACAAAACCAAGGAAGGATACCACCATCCCATAAGAAAGAATTTAATTAAAGATATATTTTTAGTAAGTAGGTAAGTAGTAGCACGAACTGTAAAATATTCTTAAATATAACCATGGGAACAAAAAATTAAACAGGAGCACCACATTCCTTTTATCTTCTTGAAGAAAATGTAACTTCTCATGTGAACATTGAATGAAGAAACCCTCACTGTAGAACACCCACCTTATGTAAGTGACCACTCTGTTACTGGGATGGGTGGGACTGTATCTCTCCATCTCCTTGCTTCTCCTTTTCTAAGATGATTTAAAGGCAAAAAAGGCAAGACGTGCAGAGGAGTTAATACCACATCCCTCTTTCTTCTAAGTACTAACTTTACTGAGAAAGAGGTTCCCTACCCTATCCATTTAATTATCATTGTGGGAAGGGATGCAATTACTTGCTAAAAAGAAAATTGTACAATATAGTGATTAAGCATATTGAGCTAACCAGCCCAATCTCTGGTCTTAGCTCCACCACTTACTAATTGTATAACCTTGGCAAATTTGTTGATTTTCTGTTGCCTCAGTTTTCACATCTGTAAAATGAGGGTTATAAAAGCACCTACTCTGTGGTTCTTGTGGGGATTAAATGTATTAATATGTAAAGCACTAAGAAAAATGTCTGGTGCATACTAATCACGATTTTGCTTACTACTCCTGCTATTCCTTTCTTGTCCTTGTCTCACCCTTCTAACTGCTTCAAATAATTTTGGAAGGTGTCAACTTCCAGATTTTTGAAGAAGTTAATCAATGGTGTGATTGTGTGTCACCCTGGAAACTCGAAAGAGATAGGTTTAAGACCAGAGATACATTATATTGTTTTATGGAGGATTTAGCACTTTGAGGATGCCTGTGATTGGAGGACTTCTGAGTAATTCCCGACACTCCAAATCTCTCTTTTACTGTCTATTGGAGTATGAGTTACCTATGCACATGCTAATATGTGCATGGTGCAGTAAATTTCTCCAAAACTTAGCAACTTAAAACACCATTTTTTAAATCGTTCAATTTCTGTGGGCATAACTTAGCTGGGTGCTTCTGAGTCAAGCTCCCTAATGAATCTATAGTCTGTTAGCAGGCCTGTGGTCTCATCTGAAGGCATGACCGGGGAGGGATCTACTTCTTAGCTCACTTACATGGTCAGCTACAATTTCTCAAGGCAATCCTTTGGAAAGACCTATGTGTAAGTACCCAAGGCTTTCTGACAACCACATTCACTTTATAGGTCAAAGTAAAGAAGTTCCAATTGAATATTAGGCTTTTATGTTCTTCAGGCCATTCTATGACTGAAATTTGTCCTGTGATAATTCACACTGACTGGCACTCATGAAGGAACTGACTGGTTAGTCTGTCTTCATTCTTCCTCTCATCTTTCTTCCTCATCTACTTCCCTCAAGCACCAAATTTATCTCACTATGCACAGCAACTAAACAATCTCCAGTGGTTATTTCCATTCTGACCACTGCATAACCCAATTCATTAATATGCTCTGTAAGATCAGAAGATCTTGTATTTAATAGAACTCTCCCGTGCTGGAAAACCATTATTGTTTTAAATAGCACTTATTTTTCTTTCCAGTATGTTCAAGTTTACTTAAGATTTTTAAATTCTTGTTAGGTTTTACCTTTGGGATTTCTGTGGTTCTAGAGCTGAGAAAGTTGGGTGTGAGCTGATTCAGTTTTTAATTGTTATAAAGAGTTTTAACTAAGCTGCCTGTCCCCTGTCTGTTTACAATGTTGTGGAGCTGCAAACATAAGGTTTCTTAAGTTTTTATTTTTGCAAAATGTTCTTGTCAATTTCATGTCTCCAAAACACTTAACATGTGAACAACTGAGTTTATATCAGACACATGATTTTGAAGACAAGTAGGATGAACAAGAATTAAAGAGAATTTCCTGATATTTTGTCATATTCTCTGGGCTCATTTAGTTATATATGTGTAGGTACTCTCAGCCTTTGTTGTTCTTTTTATCCTAACCATTGTCCTTTGTGGCTAAAGTTGTAATTTTTGTCAACTTCTCTCTTTTAATTAATTTATTGTTTCGTTAAGTTTAAAATATATAGTGTCTCTTTCAGTACTGTAATTGCAAATTGGAAATTACAGTAAGAGAGTTTAACTCATTCTGCTCAAGACTTACATAACTCCACCCTACATTTAATAAATGTTTTGAGGCAATATTTCTTTGTTTGGAAATTTTTACATTACATTAAATATCCTACATATTTCAAATAACATTAATCATTACACTGCTTTTCTGAGTGCTTTTCTGAGCATAGAGATTAATGTAAACTTTTATTTTCAGCTTTTTTTAACTATCCATACTACTTTTTAAATTTATAAAGTCAAATAGATTTTATAATTCTTTTAAAAATAGCAATAATGAACTAAATTCGACTTCCATTGTTGACACTGAACTTAATTCAAATACTGAAAATATTTTTAAATTCAAAAGGAAAAAATAAGAGCAAAGGGCAGGGTAATGTACTAAATTACCTGAGAGGAAAAAAAAATTGGGGGGAATTCGTGTTCACACTAACCATTTGAAAATCAGGACAAAAATGATGGCCTGAGCTCTTTGCCAGACAGTGTCTTCTTCAGAAAATGTTAATAACATTCCATTTTTAAAGTAATTTTTTCTTTTGACAGTCACTGAGCTGTACACTTAGATGGTAACCTTTAGATGCCATCAAGGAAATGTTGAGCAAGTTCTAGGTTTAATAAGAAAAAAAGATTATTATTGACACCTTTCATTCTATTTCAACCCAAAACATGGAGTAGGATTTCCATTCAGTGAAGTTCTTTCTTTACTCATCGATTTTTTCCCCCCACTTGAAACACACCTCACTCAGTGCTCCTGGATACTTTCTGGGAGCAGTGCAGAAAGGTTGGCTAGCAATAGGGTAATGTTTCTTGGATGAGGCTTATAACCCATTTTTGTGTTTTCCTACTCATGGCCACAGGAAGACTGAGAATAAATATGCTGACCTAGAAGAAAAATTGAATTTAGCATCATAAGGTAATCTACCAAAACTCACTGCCCAGAAAGTAGTGTGATCAGAATTTCAAGCCCCAGGTGACTTTTTGGTATACAGCGGCCAATATCATGAGCTGATTATATGCACACGTATCAACTTAGAGAGTTATTGGCAGACACTGGAATAGCTCACAGATTTGAAACAAGAGGACCTTAGGGACTGGAATGGAGGATGGGCCACTGCTAGAATCCTCTCCTCAGATGTCTCCTATTCCTTCTGTTTCTGCTCCTCTCTGGGTGCTAGTGTAGTGGTCACTGGCGTCCCTAGAGTCACATCTTAATTGTTCTCTAACCTGAGAGAAAGGAGAAGCTTTTCACTGCCGTCTCCAACATGAGCAACTTTGGAAGGACACAGAATGATACTATAAGTAATAGTAGTTTATTTCAGGCACTGTGCTAAGAACTTTACACTCTACAAAACTCCTAAGAGCAAGTTATTTTTATCTCCATTAATTTTTAACAAAAAAGAAAACAGGCTTAGAGAGGTCAGGGAACTTGCTCAAGGTCCAGTCGTCAGGAGGTGGTTGTGCTGCTTTTCCCAATTAAGGTAGTGTGACAAAAGAAACCCTCCCTCTAATAATTACTCCATATATACTGTTACCTATTGGCCTGACTTGGGTCTCATGCCCATCAGTGAACGAACTGCTGTGGCTAGGATGATGTTATCCTACTGGTTCAGCCTGGGTCTAGTGCCCAGACCTACAGTCAGGGGACTGAATTCTGTTACAGAAATTAACAGAAGACCACCTCAAGACTTTCCTGAGACTATACCTGCAGTGAATAGGGGAGCTGACTAGGAACCTAGCTCTGCCAGAGCCCAGACTCTTCCCTTACCTATTCAACTTCATAATAATACTGTGTATTGCTATCTCATTCTACAGATGAGAAAATCAACATGGTGAAGTCAAAATATATCCAAATTAATGTGGCCAGAAATAGGGGGAAAGAAAACTTGATGGTAGCTCTGTCTGTTCTTTGATCCAGTGTTTTGTCCACCCAGCTATTCAGCTCCATGGTGGTAGGTTATGGAGTGTTTTCATTATACTTATTTCTAAAGAGAGTTGGTCCAAAGCCCCTCACCATGCAGAGAGGTGGAAAAGTACAAGGTACAGTGGTAAAGTCAACTGTGTCTGTAGTTTCTGTATTAGTTTGATAGGGTTGCTGTAACAAAGTACCACAAAGTGGGTGTCTTAAGCAACAGAAATTTATTGTATCATAGTTTTGGAGGCTGGAAGTCTGAGCTTAAGGCGTAAATCAGCAGAGCTGGTTTCTTCTGAAGGCTGTGAGGGAGACTCTGTTCTATGCCTCTTTCCTGGCTCCTGGTGGTCTGATCTTTGGCATTCTTCGGCTTGTAGATGCATTCCCCTGATCTCTGCCTTCACGTTCACATGATGTTTTCTCTGTGTGGGTGTATCTTTGTGTGCATGTATGTGTCCCAGTTTCCCCCTTTTATAAGCACACCAGTCATATTGGATGGGGGGTGTGGTCCACTCTATCCCAATATGACCTCAACTTAATCAACTACAGCTACTACAACCCTATGTCTAGAAAGGTCATATTTTGAGGTACTGAGGGGCTAGGACTTCAACATATGAATTTTTGGGGGGGGGAGCGACACAATTCAACCTGTAGAGTTTCTCTGGTAAGAAAGAAACTAAAGGAAACATACATAGCTTTTCTACTAAGGAAGACTTTCATTGGCCTTTTTATTTAAGCTAAAGAAAGAAACAGTTAGAAAACTAGCCTCAGTGGGTAGTCTGGAGGAAAGTTAGGAAAATGGGGTGGGATGAAAGAAGAGAGGGATAGTCAATAAAGCGTATGGAAAGTAACAAAAGCATACTGAGGTGGCCAAGGGCATCCTTTTGAAAAGCTTTGAATCGACTAGTTGTTAATTGGTTCTGATCCAAAATGCCATTGAGATTGTAGAAAGTAGGTGGTATAGCCAAAGCAACAGGTGTGAGAAGTCAACTTTGGCCTCATTATTGAAGATTAATCATTGAAGGAGGTGGTAAAAACATTAGGAGAAAGAGAAGAAGCCAGAGATCAAAGATTAGAATGCAGAGTCATTCTTGAATTCATCAGAAGGGTTAGCATCATTATGAATAACATCTTTGGAGCTACTTTTGTTCAACAAACCACTTCTGAATATTTAAAATGCAATTAGTGATTTAGTTTTTCGATATGCATTTCCTGGAAGCCAATTGGATCTAATAAGCTCTGCCCCAAAACATTTTCTTTAGAATTTATAACTAATGATGATCCATATAGTGTAAACTGAAGCCTCATTACTCATGGGGTTCTTAAATGAGCTAATATATGCAACACGCTTAGAATAGTGCCTGACACATAGCAATGATACGCAAGTGTTTACTAGTATTATTAGGTGACTTTTAAAAAATTAATTTATTTATTCATTTATTTTTGGCTGCGTTGGGTCTTTGTTGCTGCGCGTGGGTTTTCTCCAGTTGCAGCGAGTGGGGGCTACTCTTTGTTGTGGTGCACGGGCTTCTCCTTGTAGTGGCTTCTCTTGTTGGGAAGCATGGGCTATAGGCATGCGGGCTTCAGTAGTTGTGGCTCGCAGGCTCTAGAGCGCAGGCTCAGTAGTTGTGGCGCGCGGGCTTACTTGCTCTACGGCATGTAGGATCTTCCCAGTCCAGGGCCCGAACTCGTGTACCCTGCATTGGCAGGCAGATTCTTAACAACTGCGCCACCAGGGAAGTCCCTGTTAGGTGCCTTTTAATCCCTCATAGGATGAGGGAAATAGAACAAGGTGTAAATGGGCTAGAATAGGTTTGCTCGAGCTCCTGCCACATTAATGAATTTACTTTCAGATGCTCCTCTGATTGTCACTGAGATAGTGTAGTGTTGAAAAAAAATCTCCATATTAATGTATAAAAAATAAAAAGAAACAGTCTTTATGCTCTCCATTCATTCATTCAACATACAATTGACAAATTAGATGCTTAGTATTTTTAGCCTTCTAAAACTATTTAGTAGTGAATCACTAAAAGTTATCAAAAAACAACAAAAAATCTAATGGCATAAAACATTAGTTTGAAATGTTTTGGTAATTGAAAAGATAAAATAAAGATAAAATATTGATAATTTTAATTGATATGAATTTTGAATAGACAATTTTGCATCTTGGTCAATTACCATGAGAAAGCATATTAAATAATTTTGTAATATCTAAGCTTAAGCCAATGTACTATTGTGATATAATGTATATCACATATAGGTATATGTAAGTTCTTAGGGCTGTACTGTAATTCATAAGGAGGTTGCAAATGAAGTATAAGGCACGTTTCCTGTTATTGATATTAATCACTTTTAGCATTCTTGTGTAATGATTTTACTGGAAGTTTTATATCAAGCCTCAAATACTCATTTGTATAATTTTAGTATAATTCTGTTTTTAGTATAATTTTAGTATAATTTTGTGTTCTTTGTCCATCTTAGGTGCTCAGTGAATATTGTTAATATTGCTACGTTTGTTTTTTATGTAGTTATAGATCTCTACAGTTTAACCATTAATGTGTATATTTTAAAGACATCTTTAAAAGGCTGTGTACCAAGGCATCCAACACTTATAAAGTCATACCCACAAGAATTATTACTAAATCTATGTTACATTTCTCTGCCTCTTTATACCCGATTTTATATGGTGGCCTCTATAAGTGTCCAAAACTAATATTGAGATCCTGCAGTAGTTTTCCGCATGGCTATACATTGGAATCACCTGAGATGCTTAAATTTTTCTACTATGAACGGGGTCAATCTCAGACCAAATTGAGTCAGAATCTCTGACAAACAGCCCTATTCATTGGCATGTTTAGCAGTTTTGTGGGTGATCCTAATGTGTAACTAGGTTGAAAATCTCATAAATATTATCCTGCTTTTAAGAGTAAATAATGTATAATATGAAAGACGTGAACATTCAAAGATAAGGTGGCTTATTTATGTGAGGGATACATTTTGGCAAAATTTTTTACTTTCCGTACTTTAGGCATATATGGCAACAAAGCAGTTCTTTGGTACAGTGGGGAATCTAGGAAGTCATAAAACTAATGAACCTACAATCAAGTCAAAGAAAAATGTATCAACCAGCACAAAAGTATAAATTCTTAGGCCAATTTGCTCTTCCACTGCCGTTTGTGCTCTCTCTCTCTCTCTCTCTCTCCTCTCTCTCCCTTTCTCTTTCTCTATTTGACTCTGACTTTTGCTACCACAGCAAGAAAAACTGAATCTGATATTCTGTTCTTTTTGTTAGTGCTAACCAGTATTAACATGGACATTATGACCTGATGATGGGGAGTGTTACTTCCCTGCCACTGGAAGAAATCCAAGCGAGAACACATTAAAATAATGTACATTAATTAATCACTTTTATTTTTTCATTGAAAACTTGCATACTTTTATATGTTTGAATATATGTCTTAAAAGTTAGCTACAAAGTACTGTTTGGGTTTTTATTTATTTGAGCTTATATTTTCTTTACTAGTGCAATACAGTGGACTTTTCTTCCATTTTTTTACTGGCAGCTTTTTAAAAAATATATCTTTTTGACTGAATAATATGTTTTTAACAGCTTTTGGTTCAGGCCTTAAAAAAGTTAATACCTAGGCAAAAATCAGTTAAAGTAAACGTTGCTTTGAAAACACCTTTATCTACAAAGTAGAGTGCACATAGCTTCATGTACATATAAAATAGTGGTTTGGGGATAATTTCTATGGAATATATGTATATTTCAGCATTATTTTAAATGCTCTCAAGACTGAGGGTATAGCAGGAGAAAAAGCAGGTGGAATCCCCTACACATTTAAAATTTATTTTCCTCCTTCCTTCCTTAGCATCGATTTCTAAATTAATGTGAACTACATGAGTTTATGAGAAAACGCCTTAGTATTCTAATTTCCTTAATTGCATGTGTAAACACAGGAGCAAAGTGGATGGAAAACTAGCCACTGTAATACTCTTACTGCAAAAAAATACAGAAGTGTTATCTCATTTTCCTTGATTTCATAAGTTAGTACTTAAAGGTGTCAGCAAAACCCGTGTCACTAAAGTATATACTTAGAATGTTAAATGGCCAAGAAGAAGGCTTGTACTTACTCAGTTAAAAGTCTGGATGATATTTTTAGTCAATATATTTTTTTCTAGCATCTTGAAAGCAAAGCTTTTCTCGGCTGCCAAGGTCCATCTGCTTGTTAGTTCATTAATAGAAACTGTCCCTAATAGCATAAAGCTAATAGAACCATGAAGTGGAAATGCAAACAGCCCCTGTAATTCTAACTTAGAACAACACCATGCTCTCTGACTAGACAGGAAGAACTCTATTAAATATCTCTTTTAACCACCAAGGAGTGAATAAATTCAATCTCCCTTAGGTTTAAAGCAGCTTTACTCCAAAAAAAATGGGCCTTCCGCATTGATTCCTAGGAAAGGAAAACTCCCAAAATTCCTCTTGTAACTCTTTCAGAATGTTTGAAATTTAATAGTAGGCAAATCATTTACTTTCAATAAATACAAATAAGTTTAAAATGCTGCTATTTCAGAACAGTAACTTTTGCTGTAAATTAATAGGTAGGTCCAGATTTTGGGGGAAGGGAGCCATGAGTTTCTATTTCCCTACTAGAAAAAATCTAGGGTAAAGCACTAATAAAAGACCTGGAGACTCTCTTTAGTACTTTTTGAGGCTTTTTCTTTTTTAAGTTCTTAAAACTTGGTATCCCTGAGACCTACCTTGATATTTCCTCCATTTCTTTCGTCAGAAGTCCCAAGGACCTCCAAACATCTAAGGAAAAGGTAATAGTGGCTCTCTCTTCTCAACTCTGGGAATAATATTATTCTTCTCCCCTTCATTTAGGCCAACCTTGCCAGGGCAGTTTCCAAACTTCATTGTTCAATCAATTTTGCATTTCTATGGTGAATCTTTTCTTTCTCTACTCATCATTCCTTTCACTGCATTCAGTTTAGTTTCCAAAGATAATCCTTGGGAAGAGTGGAGATGGGAGTTGGTGAGAATGGGGAGAAGGAGGGATGTTCTGTGGAAAGAGTCTGCGCTTTGGGATCAAACTGTCCTGGGTTTGAATCCCTGCTCCTAAAACACTGTTTAACTAGGAGACTTTGGACAAATTACTTATTCTCTGAGAGTCTCAATCTCTGGACAGTAAAAAAGGAGGTGATGGTGATCTCATTGCTTCTCTCAGAGGTGGTAAGAAGGTAGCAGTGAGAGTAAAATCCTAGGCATCTCTCTTTTTCATTTCATCTTTAATGAATCTGAAGTCCTTTCCCCCTAATATCTCCCCTCACTTTACCTCAAAATTTACTTAAATCTGACCTCCACCAAGTCTTAGCCCAGGATCCTTTCCAACATTTTGGTTTCTATAATTTATTTTTCCTCTTGGAGGGTATGCTCCAAGATTGAACTCTTGAAATACTGTTCTCATTAGAGGGTATTTATGCTTTACTATAGGAAATTTCACAAAAGTGCACACATAAATTTGCTAGTTTCAACTCGAGTAGAGATTTTAACAAGATTTTCAAGAAGTATTATAAAAAACTGGTTGAGTATGGTCTCTGAAGATTTTTTGATTAGTGAAGGTGATCTAGTTCCTTAATTACCACCTTAAATTTCTGTAACTGTAAAACAGGGATTACAATAGTACCTAAAACAAAGTTGTTGCAAGACTTAAAAAAGTAAAATTATATGTAAAGTACTGTAACAGTCCTTGGTGGGCTAGCTTTTACTGTTTTTACTTAGTATAATTTAATATGAGGTAAATTAATTTGGGTCTAGAACCAGATTTGACTGACAAGTTAGAAATTCTCTCTAGCATAAATGTACTCAGTTTAGTAAAAAAATCATCTTATCCATAGACTGTGTGTCTAGGTGGATTTCTGTTTGCTTACTCACTCTACTTGGCTACAGCATTTAAACTGGAAGGATGAACAGAAGTCAACTTTTTTTTTTTTTTTTGTATTAGAAATAATTGGGAAATGAATTTAAAAATAAGATTCCATTTTAAATAGTGACAAACTACATAAAATACATTGGAATAACTCTAACAAAAGATGTGCAAGTACTATAAGGAAAACTTTAAATTACTGCAGAGAGAGGTTAAAAAAGACCAAGTAAATGGAGATGTAAACTATGTTAATTGATTGGAAGACTGACTATTATTAAGATGGTGATTGATTTAACATAATACCAATCAAAAATGTAAAAACTGACAAATTATTTTAAAAGTTATATGGAAATGCAAATGATCCCAAACAGCAAATAATATTTAAAAGAACAAGAATGGAGGACTAATACCACTTGATTTCAGGACTTTTAAAGCTACAATAATCAAGGTGGTTTCTGATTTGCTAACAGATGAGCATATAGATCAATGGAACTCAATAAGTTATCTAAAAACAAACCTACACATATGTGGTCAATTGATTGTCAATAAAGTTGCCCGGGCAATTCCAGGGGGAAAGAAGAGTCTTCTTTACAAATGGCTCTGGTAAACTAGATATTCATGAGAAAAAAAATCAACCTTTACCTCACACCATACACAAAAAATTAATTTTATATGGATTATAGACCTAAAATCTTCTAGGAGAAAACATAAGAAAAGGACTTTGTGACCTTGGATTAAGCAAGGATTTCTTTGTTTAGGGCACACAAAAAATGAAATCATTAAATTAAATTTTATCAATGTTAAAAAATCCCTTTTATTTCTCTACAAAGAAAACAGAAAAGGACACCAAAACTGGGAGAAAATTTGCAACAAAAAGATTAGAGAAAGGATTTGTATCCAGAATACACAAAAATACTCTTACAACTCAGTGATAAGACAAACAACCCAATAAAAATCAATGGGCAAGACATTTGATCATAAATTTCACCAAAGAAGATATATGATGGGAAATAAGTACAGAGATGCTTATCAGTATTATTCATCAGGTAATGCAACTAAACCAAGTTACCCTTTCAAGAATGTTGATAAAATACTGACCATGGTAAAAATGTGGAAGAATGGAAATTTTGATACACTGCTGGTGGAAATGTAAAGTAGTAAAACCATGTTGGAGAATAGTTTAGCAGTTTTCTTTATATATTTCTTAAAATACTACCGTATAGTTCAGTCACTTCATTCCTAGGTTTTTACGTAAAGGATTGAAAACATATACCCATGCAAAAACTTGTACACAAATGTTCATAGTAGCTTTATATGTAATAACCAAAAACTGGAAATAAACCAGAAGTACAGCAATAGGTGAATGGGTCAACAGATGGTGGTATAACAATACAATGGGGTACTCTTCACTAGTAAAAAGGAACAAATTACAGATCTGTGCAACCCCATGGATGAGCCTGAAAAATCGTTTGGCTGAGTGAAAGAAGTTAGATACAAAATGTACATGTAAGCTATTCTAGAAAGCAGATTAGTGGTTGTTTGGGGACAGGGGTATAGAGAAGGATAGACTGCAAAGGAAGCATAGGGAAACCTTGTGATGTTATGGAAGCATTCAGTATTTTTCTTGCAGTGGTAGTTTCATGGATCAAACTTATCCAATTGAACACTTTTAATATGTGCTATTTATTGTATATAAATTATAGGTCAACAACATTGCTAAAAAATAAAAAGGAATTCTAAGGAGTTTAACCTCTATTTATACATTTCAATATTTTATGACTTATTGAAACTAATATTTTAATAGACCTGTTTAAAAGGGGACTTCCAAGGCAAAATATGAGGTGAGGTTTAACTATTTCCTATCCCTGAGCAATGGGTGTGTGTGTGCTTGTGTGTGTGGCAGTGGTGGGGATAGGACAGAGAGAGGGGGAGAATCTTAAATATCCTGACAGATATAAACTGAGCTTCTAGTTGTAAAAGATTTTCTACTTAATCCAGGAAAGTTCAAGGACACGGAGATAAATCCCTGCCCACAAAAGGGTGGAAGAGAGTGTGGGAGAGAGAATAGGTCCCATAGGCTCTCTTTTAAGAGAAGACAGTCTTAGGAAAAAAGTTTTTTTAATTCCTAAAATTTTGCCTTTCAAGAAAGCCTAAATATTTTCCTTAAAGATTCCTTTGGCAAATAGTAAAACATGTGGGACAAAGAGACTTTTATGGACAGAGGATAAGCTTGAAGAAGCACTTTCATCGAATCTGAAAATCATAAAATCTGACCCTGCCATCTGCCTGTCAGGAGAGTTCTTACTCATTACTGGCTCAGTCTCTCCCACCTCAACTCTCCAGCTTGAGAAAATAATTTCTTCCCAGGTGCAGAATTATTGCAATAGTTCCTCATCAACATCAACCTTCAGGTTTCTTTACATAGACCTTCTAGTACTGGGCAGATAGTTTAGTTTACTTCTCTCCACAAGTACTTTTTTTTTTCTTTTGTTGTTGTTGAAGTATAATTGACTTACAATATTATGTTAATTTTAGGCATACAGCATAGTGATTCAGTATTTTTTTCAGATTATACTCCATTATAGGTTATTACAAGATAATGAGTATAATTCCCTATGCTATACAGTGTATCCTTGTTGCTTATCTATTTTCTATACAGTAGTTTGTATCTATTAAAATACACAGGTTTTCACTCGTCTATGTGCTATCATGATCCATACTGAGTGGCTTGGAACATCTTTCCTCATCCTCACTACCTATGTTATTTCTACCTGGTCAGACAAAGTCCACTTGTCTTTGAAGCCCCAAGTCTACCCACTTTCTTGACCCTCCTTGTCCCATAGAACACACATTTCTGCAGTAGCCTTTGCCCATGCTGGTCGGTTCATATTTATAGCATATTGCTTTCAATGATCAATTATTTTATTATTTCCCTGGTTAGATTGTAATCTCCTTGAAAACAGGAAGCATGTCAAATAATTATCTGGATCCTTCTTAGCATCTGGCCTAGTATCCAACACATAGTATGTATTCAATAAATATTCACTGATTAATGTATTATAGGCCATAACAGAGGAAGTAAGGAGCTGTATATGAGTGAATTTTCAGAAATAGTAATAACAATTCTGTATATTTGTAAAGTGTGACAGTTGAGTGCATGAGTTTTGGGGTCACACAAGCATGGGTTTAGTTCAAATCCCAACTCTGTACCTTACACCAAGGCACTTAAACTCTGAGTCTCAATTTCTTCATCTATAAAACAGGCATAATAATAGTGTCTTCATAAAAGTATTGCACAGGTCAAATGAAATGTTTGTTAAAGTCATTAACATGAAACCTGTCTAAAATTTTCAATAATTGTAGCTTTGTGTAGCCTTTAACGTTTTAGCATGGCTTTAGAATACATTCCTTAATAAAACCAATAAAGCCTCAATAATATATAGGGAATCAATAATCTCTACTTTACTGATTAGCAGACATTGTAATTTGTCTAATGTCAAACTCTTTGTTAGTGGAAAAGAGAAGACCGAAATTCAAAATTTCTGACTCTACTTGTCCTGAATTATCTGTTAATGAAGAGGCATTGTGGTAGGAAGCAAGAGTTGATAGTAAGTAATAACAAATTTCTGATTATCATAGCATTTAAATTAATGAAGATGAAACAATAAACCCTTGCATTTGGTGCTGTGACCTGGAACAAGTACATTCTAATTCATTAAACTAATTTTACCCATAAAGTAGAAGTACCAAACTAAAAAAAAAAAAAAAGAAAAAAATTAGGTGGTCAGTCAGAAACAAGTGAAAGGCAAAGAAGAAAAAAGTGTGGTTTATGCCCCAACATCCATTTCATCTATTTTATCCCAGATTTTAATGTCATGTAATCTATACTTGTCTATGATTGATTCAGAAATGAGCATGTGATCCAATGATACAACGCAAACAGAAGTTGGCTAGAGAGGCTTCTGGGAAATTTTGTTTTTCTCCTAGGGATACAGAAACGGAAACAATCTCTATCTCTTTTCTTTTTCTGATTGTTTTCATGTCTAGATATGCTGTAGCCATCTTACCACTAATAAGAGGAAGGTGATACCTGCAAAAATGGAAAAGCAGAGAGATGATAACGTCTTTGGACATATAACTTCACTTTCTTGGAACCCGCTGGGTTTCTAGTAAAGTGAAAATACTCATTTCCATACTGTTTAAGCCAATTTTAATTGGGATTTCTACTGCTTGCCGTTGAGAGAATTTTAATATTACAGTTAATCTCAGAAAACTTTGGGAGATGAGAATAGGAGAGGAGAGTGTTGTTTCTGTATTGGAGATTGAAAAAATATTACAAAGATTGAACCTAATAACAGCTTTTAATCCAAAGATCCATTTATCCTTGCAGACTGTATTTTGTAGCATCTCTAAAAGTGACAAGGATTGCAAGCTTGCTTGTCAATGTCATTAAAATGTGCATGACATTTTCAAGGAGAGAAAATAACTGCCTGAGCCAATGGGCTTTTTGGAGCCATTTTGAACTGATGGACCCCCTTTCACTAGGTGAAAATAAAATATATGAGTGGAGGCAGGGAGGGGGATTTCAAAATGCTTTGAGAAAATGTCAAATGTAATCTGTCCCATTTGATGTAATAAAACTATGGGAATTCCTAGGTAGGTGCTTGATTAGATGAAAATAAGACCAGAAACTTCATCAAACCCAAACTTCCAGAGGAATTTGTGTCCTGTCAGTTGGGAAGACTTGCCACAGTGGGATGTTTTAGCTAATGGTTTGATTTTTGCCTAAATCATATAATCTCTTTGTTTCAATTCTCTCTGGCCACCAAACAAAAGAACTAATTCCAGTCCTGGATATCTCAGAGTGATTGTGTAGCAATAATAATGACATAATATATTTCCCAGCACTCAAAAATGACTTGCCCACAGTAAGCACCTGATAAATATTTGTAAAGTGGTGGAAAGTAGTTTGGATTTAGAGTCTGAACAAAAAGAGTCTAAACAAAACAGCTAGATCACTGATCAGCACATCTACATGGAAAAGGTTTTTCACTTTGCCTGACATCAGTCATAGTTTCAAATGCCTGGTAAACAGTTCATTGGTTTGATTTCTGAAAAATACCAGAATATAATTGTCATAAATTCTTGATATTTTAAGGCTTATAACAGATATAGTTAATTGGAAATATGTCTTGTAACACAAGATTTCACTTTTGTTAGTGTTCTCATATTAAGTTATATTATTTTTTAAAGAAACACATAGACTTGCTTTACTCCATTGCTAGCAGGTAGTGTCTTTCAAGTTAGAGGCCTTTGTGAAGATGGTCACTTCATGTTTTAGGATCAGGCTGTAAAAGCTTATCAGTGCCCAGTGAGAATGGACAGCTTCACACTGTCCAGTGTGAGGTAACATGGCTGGGTTATTTCTTTAGGAGCACCCTCAACTCTGTATCAGTAAATATTTCCTTTTGGGCTTATCATTTTCTCCACAAAGAAATCTTGCAAGCTCCTGCCCATGATTCATGAACTTGAATGTCAATGTTCTTAGAGTCAAATAACAGAAGAGAATTGGGGATTTCCCTGTTCAGAGAACAGATTTTTGTGATATCCCTGAAATCATTCTCTGACCCACCCCAGAGTCTCTTGGAGACTCTTTGCAGAGAGTAAACCTATTGTCTTTTTCTGGGAGTGTGGAGGAGAACCAGGTATGCAATAACTATTTACACAACTTTTCAAATAATTTTCCCATCTCAGTCCCAAATGCTTCCTATTTCCAGAAGTCCTGTTATTCAGGAGTCCTTAGTATTTCTGGGGTCCTCTGATGGAGATTAACCTGCATTTGAGATGCCTCAATCAATATAACAAATTTATTCAACAAATATGTATTATCATGTGCCAGGCAGAGATTAGGCACTTGGGATACAATAGTAAACAAAACAAAACTCCCTCTTCTCAAAGAGTTTACAGAATGTAAGAAACAGTCAATAAACAAGACACATACTAACTAAATAAATTATTTAATATTCTAGGGACTGTTAAGTGGCATGGAAAAAACATTAGAATAGGGTAAGGGGATGGGGGGGTGCCAGGAGATAAAGAGCAGGTAGCAATTTTAAAAAGGGTAGTCATACCTAGTGAGAGTGTGAATTTTGATTAAAATTTGATGGAAGCAAAACAGTTATCTAAGGTAATACCTGGGGCAAGGGTGTTGCAGCCACAGGGAACTTCCAGTGCCTAAGTTCTGAGGTGAGAATGTACTTAAGTGTTTGATGAACAGCAAGGAGGCCAGTGTAGCCAGAGTGGAAGGAGTGAAGAGAAGAAGACTGTGGGGTGATGAGGAAGGCAGGGAGGTGGCAGGGGTGTGAGCTGGAGACACACCCTGCTTATTGTGTAAACATTGTATAAACACTGGTTTTTTACTCCGAAGGAGTAAAAAACATGCCAGTACAGGCTGCTAATCACAGAAATGACGTGACCTGATTCATATTTTAGGGATATCACTGGTGCTGTGTTGAGAATAGATTGAATGAGGGGCCAGGGTAGAAACAGGATACTTAGCTAAGAATTAGTTCATTAGTCCAGGGAAGAAATAATGGTAGGCATACTTGTTTCCTGGGGCTGCCACAACAAATTACCACAAACTGGGTGGCTTAAAAAAAAATATTCTCTCACGGTCTGGAGACTAGAAGTCTGAAACCAAGGTGTTATGTCAGCAGGGCCATGCTCCCTTTGAGGGCTCTAGGGAAAAATTCTTTCTTGCCTCTTCCAGCTTCCAGCAATCCTTGTTTGCCGGTAGTCCTTGGCATTCCTTGTTTTGTGGCACCATAACTTCAATCTCTGCCTTTGTCTTTACTTAGTTGTCCTCCTTCTGTGTGTGTCTGTATCTCCAAATCTTTGTTCCTTAAAAAGACACCAGTCATTGGATTCTCCCTGATCCAGTATGAACTCATTTTAACTTTATAACATCAACAAAGACCCTATTTCCAAATAAGGTCACATTTATAGGTACCAGAGTTTAGGGCTTCAAGATATCTTTTTGGGGAGCACAATTTAACCCATGACAGTGAGTAGTACTAGTAAAAGACGGTGGGAAGTGATAAGTTTCTGGGTGTAATTTGAAGGTAGAGCCAGCAGAATTGTCTAAGGACATGGATGTTGGATATTAAAGAGAAAGCCTCCAAGGTTGACTGACACCTGAAGTTTTCATCTTCCCTTGTCTGCTAATTCAGTTACCACTCATGCATCTGTTTTTTAGCTTTCCAAATTTTGTTGCTGTTGGATCCTTTTCAGTATTTTCTCTCAGGGGTTTATAACTTTAAAAAAACCCCACTAGTTAGGCATTTTAGTGGGGTTTGGAAAGGAGCTGTAGGAAACACATATGTGTAGAGTCTGCAGTGTTTATCCAGAAGTTCTCTCCAGGGGTGAATCTAAATTTTGTGGAGGCTGAAGCTTAGACATTTTCAGGGCCCACTTTAAGAAAAATAAATAAGTAAATAAATAAATAAACAAATAAATCCAAAATTAGATACCATAGCAGTGTTGCCCTTAAACCAGGATCCCTCTTCTGGACACACACACACATAAACACACAAGCATACACACAGTTTATTAAAGAACTTGGGATCTGACTGTCAGCACTACTAACATGGAACAACCTGTAAACCCAAACACATGCCCTCATGACTAACACCTTTCAGATCTCAGGAAAGTCTTTTCCACATCTCATGTTCTACGTCCTCAAAAAAAAAAAAAAGTTACCACATCCATACTGTGAAGATTTGGAGGTTTTGCTGATGTGAATATCTGAGAAAAACATTGCTTTGGAGTTTGAAGAGGATTTGAACAGCAGAAATACTTGTGTAAGAGAAATACTGAGTATCTTGTCAATTCCTCTTTCTGAGTAAGCATGACTGCAAGAGAGTCTGACTTCTTAACATATCATTTTCCAGTAGTGCCAAGAATTCATTCATTCATTCACTTATGCCCCTATTCATGTCCTAACATATGATTGCAGAGGTACTCATAAAATCAACATGGTGTTCACAACATTTGCACTAAAGGCAGCTGAGAAATGTTTTTCAATATTAAACAATTCATGTTAGTCTTAAATTTGTATCTATATGTAGCTCTAGTTATAAGTGCTTGAGGTTAATATAGATTCTTCACCTCACTATGTGAATCTAGATATTGCCTTAAAAGATGATGAAATTACAGTATAAGTAGCAGCTATTCACATGATAAAATTAAAATGTTTTGTAATATTTTCTGTAATAACAATAAGATATATATAGCTCCTTGTAATGTTTGAACATAATATTCAAAACTCAAGGTTCATTTCTGAATCTAAGTATTGCCTTAAGAAGTTTACTGACAATTCCAGTTGCTATTGCCCCAACAAAGCAAAGTTTCTTCAAATTGAATTTAATAAAAAATTATAAAATAGTAAAAAACGTTGATAATGTGGCATCAATATCAATAAAATAAAATTATCTGAAACTCTTGATTATTATATATAGTGCTTTTGATAAAAAGAAAAGAATTAAGGCAATAAATATCTTTAATCCATGAATTGTATGCATGTTTATGTTATTATTACCCCCAAATTATCATTCCATTAATAGAATACCAAGCTGTGTACAATAATTAATTTCAGTCATTTTTGAAAGTTGATTAACTTACAGTCACCTAAAACCAATATATTTTTTACATTTTTTCCTAATTCATCATTATGGAGGTAGAGTTGTCAAGGTTGGAGAACGTACTTTATTTATAGTCGTTAGCGTGTTTAAACTTAGATAATTAGAATGTGGTGTAGGTGCACTTTTGTTGTACTCTTCCCTAGGTCCCAAGAATGTTAGGAGTGATGGACCTGTTCAAATGTAAAAGTTTGCTTAAAATGAGAAAAAAAATCAGGACAATTTACATACTCAAGAAAAAAAGGTCAAATATACAATTTCCACAATTCCAGAAAAATAATCACAATTTTCTTTCTTATACTAATTTATTGACTGATATATCTATATTTTTTTCCTGTAGTTTTTGAATTAATGCTCTTTGCCTCTTCATTTGACAAAACCTTTTATATTTTAATAGAGAGACTATTAACGTATATAATTCAGTGTCTCTTATAGCATGGCAATTCAAAAATTTTCCATAATATTAATAGTTTAGAAAATTTTTTTCATCTTCACAAATCATTATTGGTAATATCCTAGAAATATTAAGTTGTTATCAAATTTGGAAAAAAACTCTATCAAGTTTTTTTCATGTGAATTGTTGCAAATACTTTCTGTTGTCATTGCTATAGTTTGTGTCCTATAAACATGGGAATTCTGATAAATCCTACTTTGTGCTATTCCCATCAAAAGAAATTGGAAGAGCTATATAGAGGTTGTGTTTAGAATCCAATGCGGTACATGATTAAGTCTGTTCCTGATAGGAAATAACTTTTATATTTACTGGGTGTTGATGAGATTCTTATTCTTTGCTGACAAATTTAAGTCTTGTGATTATAACAGTTTTCCACAAGGACACTTTCCTGTCCTGATGCAACCTCTGGAGTTGGGCTTGCTGTCACAATGCTAGGTATGCTGGCACAGTGGACCATAGGAGGATACCTGGGAGCTGTGTCTACATTTGAATGACCACCACCAACTTAACTCTGCCACAGACATGCCTGAATGTACAAATACATTCCAGTAAGCTCAAACTAAGTGTATGTCCAAGTCAACCTCTTTTATCCCAGACCCCTCAAATGCCCATGGCTTTTCCAGTGCCATCAGACAGCCAGTGTGAGTGGAGAAAAATACGACCCTTTACACAATTGTAGTTATATGCCCTAGTTTTGCAAGTTTAAAGAAAATATGTGACCATGTAAACACAGTGCTAGGCTCCTGTCTCTGGGTCTTGTTAGGCATCTGTGCAAAGGAAGGGCTCTGCAGCTTAAGCTTCATTAGCTTCACAGATTCCCGTCTGCTTCCTTTATAAAGTTGCCTTGCTGTTGCCATTGATTGCCCTGAAAGCTTGGCTGACCAACATCTTGCGGGGGGGTGTTCTTCAACTTCTGATGTTTTCAGTCGCTTTATATTGGATAGTGAATACAGTGTAGACCGTATAGAATTCAGCTTTGTTTGCACAATTCAGTCATAGGGCTTTTACAGTAAAAATAAAATCAGTTAGTAGATAACCAACTTTTGTTTCTCAGAAGCTAAAAAAAGCAAGTTTAGAATTGAGTCACACATGCGGCAGCACACGGCGAAGAAGAATGAACTGAAATGAAAGCACAATCTGGAAGAATAACTTCAAAACAATGCAGCAGGATGAGAGCCCTGCTGCTACCGTTTATGATTCCCTCCAAGCCCAATGCTCACATCTGTCTGTGTGAGGCCGTGGCACACTCCTAGGCAGCGCGTGGGTCAGGGGGCGCAGGCTCTGGATTCCCACACAGTAACGTGAAGAAAATCAATTTCAATCCTCCAAGGATGATACACTGCAACTGAAGGTCACTAAACACTCTCAGTTCTCTTGAGACCCTTGAGGCTTGAGAGGAGATTTCCAAAAATTACCACACCTCAAATTTTGGCCCTTTAGATGAAAGCATATACTGTATTTATATTTCTACCCATTTTTACCTATGTAGGTGGGAGGAAGGGGGAGAGACATGTACAAATATGGATAACTATCTGAACAGTCTGGTTCAAAAACATCTGCTTCGACAGTACATCCCAGGAGTTGTCATCAAACCTATAAAAAGACTGCTGTATTCATCCATGAAAGGAAAAGTAACTTGCATTTTTTGGGGGAAAAATCCATTTATTTTACCATTGGTTGCAGGCACTTTGTTTTGAATAATGCCTGTGCAAGTTAAGTATTTTAGTGGGATTTAGAATGATTAGTGAAGGAACAGTAAAGTTAGAAACATAAAACTTACATGTGTGTGTCTCAAAGCAACCCCCTCCTCCTTTGCTTGTTATGTGGCCTAGCTTAATTCATTTAATTCCTGTGACCCTCAGTTTTCTCATCTATAAAAGGGGATAATAATGTCCAGCCTACCAATGTTAAAGGATTGTTACGAAGATCAAATAAGGAAACTGTATGTAGAAATGCTTTTTAGAAGGAAATGTTACAAACATAAGACATTACTATATTTTTTGAACATCTGAAACTAATGCCTTAAAGAAACAGGTTTTTGGGTTGAGGTGGGAGTGATGTACAAAAGGTAGAGAAGTGAAGGGACGTATTGAGAAGAAAGTAAGCTTAGACTGGTTGGTAGAAAGTGTGAGGGCATCACAGTGACCTTGGGGGAGTTTTGAATAAGAGAGTGGGACAGCCAAAGAGAGTCGGTGGGAAGGTCGCTAAATGGGACTTTAACTACTTTAAAGAATAATTTTACAAATTCTAGGTGGAAAATATCCAGAGATGTTACATGCCAAAAAATACAATGGACACAATATAACATGGTTTAGCAATTCCCTTACAAGTTAAGCATAATCAGAAGGCACATTGACCTTTTCCAGTTGCTGTCCCTTCAGAGATGCATAACACAAACTAGCAAATCATCATCCCCCCAAAAGTATTTATTAAGAACTCATTTGTCCACAGTGCTAGTGGGTGAAATCTAATGGACTGGGAAACCTATTTCAGTTTTCTGCATAGGTTCAGCTATTTATATGCTACAGGAAATGGCAGGGGTTTATTATGTGATTTGTAGACACAATAAAGTTAGTGCTCAAACTCTGCCTAGTTGCTTCACCCTAAACTCAGCATTTTAGCAATTCAGTTTAAAAAACAAACAAACAAGGACAAAAAACATCTAGTATGACTATAACGGAGAGTATTCACAAGGGTACCAGTGACACCAAACTTTGAAAATATTCTGCTCTTCTTAAAATGGCTAGCACCTCACATATTGAAGAGCTGGGTGATGAGCACATTGATTTCGAGACTCGTATTATGAGAGACTTGAACTGGCTGAAAGCAAACCTGATGTCAATCCTGAACAGGAGAGTATTTTGTTCCTGACCTCTGGCCCAAAGCATGCCAGATTAAGGTCTTTCACCACTCTTGCTTTACTAAGACCAGGCTGTTTGGTGTCATCACATTGTGAAGAAGGCACTTCTTTCCTGCACCACCAGTTCATGCTTGGGAATCTCAGTTTCACAAATGAAACAGCACACAAGAACTTGGCTCCGCTTGGGTATGCTGTCCTGCATAAACGCATGTGAACCTGGCAAGTTACCTGCAGTGATGGATAGTGGCCAATGAGGGCAGCAAAGAGCAGCATCCCAGTAGCAAGTGGACCACAAGGATTTCTGGCTGAGACAATTAACACCCAAGAGGGGGGCAGAGTAACAGCAGAAACCTGGGAGAATTATGCGTGTCAGGCAGAGAGGAGAGCGCTGAGAGATACAGAATAGAGAAGGAATTATGAATAAGAGCCTGTACACACATAAAAGAAATGCCAGATAGAGTTTGGAACTTAATGTGAACAATCTGATAGACAAGAACTCAAGTAAGAATCAAAATCTGAGACTGCTTATGGAGTTGTAGAGAGAGGAGCAAGATGTGGCATAATGTGACCAGCAGACAGTTCTGTCTGCTGGATTCCCAGCTTTTTCAAAACTCGTGTCAGTTTTTGTATTTGGAGATTATTTAAATCCCTATTTTTTAAGATTGACTGTTTTATACTTGTCCACAGCATTAATAAAAAACCTATCTAATAAAGTCAGTGAATAATAATTGTAGCTGATACATAGAGTATTTATTGTGTGCCAGGCAATATTCTAAGTATTTTCAACACATCATGTTAAGGAATAAAGGCAGTTAGGTGTTTAGAGTTATTCTTTCTTTTTATTAGTACTTAAGCTAAGTTTTGAAAGCTCAGCAATGGATATTGTTGGTTTCCTATTCAGCATTCCTCCTTCTTAAGAAAACCCTATTTTCCCCATTTTTATTTTAACTAAAAAAATTTTTTTTAGTTATTCATCCTTCTTCCTACAGCTTGTGGATCAGTTTACTCTCAAGCCCAGAAGTGAGCCATGGTTCATTTTGTGTACAGTAATTTTTACCCATGCTCAAGAGTCCTGATTGACATACAATTCCAGCCAATGAGAATGAAGAGAATTATTTTAAAGTCCCACTTAACTCTTCCATGAGGGGTCTGAGGGGTAACTACTTTATAGATGGCACAGCCTGCTTGTAAGGAGTTGGGGTTTGATCCCAGAGCTGTCTGATTGCTACAAACCCAGGCTCTTTCCACTGTAACACTCAATTTCATTCTTAGTCAAATAATGCTCTCCCTCCTCAAAAGATGTATACATACATCTTAATCCCTAGAACCTGTGAATATGTTACCTAATATGGCATAGGGTATATGTTACCTTATCTGCAGATGTGACTAAGTTAAAGATCTTGAGATGGGGAGATTATCCTGGATTATCCAGGTGGGCCCTGCAAGGATCCTTGTAAGAGGATGGCAGCAGGGTCAGAGTAAGAGAAGGAGATGTGATGATGGAATTATATCAAAGTGATGCTGCCTTGAGCCAAGGAATGCAGTCATCCTCTAGAAGTTGTAGAAGTTTCCACCAGGAGCAGATCCTCACTTAGAGCCTCTAGAAGTAACTTGAGGCTGCCAACACCTTGATTTTAACCTGGTTTGTGGCCCATCTTGGATTTCTGACCTCCAGAATGGTAGGATAATAAATTTGTGTTGTTTTAAGCCATTAAGTTCGTGGTACTTTGTTACAACAGCAATAGGAAACTAATATAACACATAAGCATAAGTTTAATATTTGATATATCAGAAATATGATCAAATTTCTCAAGAAAAAAGTAGATGTAAATTTTGAAATTTAATTAACTTACAACTCTTGTTTGTTGTGCCACAGTACGAACATTACAGATTTTTCATCAAGCAAAAATAGAAACCGCTTCTATGGTATTTAGGTAATTTGACTCCTGTGTTAGTAATGCAACCTGTATATCATCTGAATGTTTCTGTTAAGTGTTTACGACTATCTGTGTGTCTTCATTTTGGCTTAAATATCATATGATGTCCTGAATGATTGTCCACTGCTGATGGTAGATGTGCCACCATCATGAAAAATGTTTATGTTGGAAGAAGATGTTGGCTAGTTCAGTCTACCTTGTTTTAAAGTATAAATAGAAATAAGAGAGCTTCTTGAGGAACTGAAGCATTTCACAAAACAGTAACGTAAGTTACCTGCCACAAATGATGTTTTTTCCTATGGAAATTATATTGCTCTTTCAAAAGACAGCCATCCTATTATATTGGCTAAGCTTTGTGCAATGGATTTTGGAATCGTTTTCAAGGAGATGGTTACTAAGAGTTGTGTCTGTGACCTTGAATTGATTTAGTTATTGAAAGACCATCAGTTTACTTTGCATAATCTGCCAAAGGCACCCACTTTTCCATGGAAATGGGAATAATCAAAAAGCCTGCATATATCATGGATATTGATTTTTGTAGGACCACAAAAGGAAGGAAGGCCTTCTGTGGAAGGCCTTTTTTAAAGCACTCTACTCCATCTATAGCCACAAGTACAGACCAGAGGTGGCATTTAATTCCAACTCAAGAATCACAGTGAAGTATTGTTTCTGAAGTAAGGTTCACCATAAATCCTCAATTAAGCTTATGCTGTTCGTTGATAAGAACCTCATAGAAGTTGTTATCATGTCTCATACAGGAAGATAACAGCCAATAGAAATCACCAGATTTTCCACCTCCCATCTGTCACTTCCCCATCTATCATAGAAACTGGCCTTGGGTAAATAGAACTGGGAAGGTTTCTCAGACCTCTCTGTAATGGTCATAGTTACCAATAAGGAACCTTTGGGGGCACAAATCCTGCCTCCTTACTAGCTATCTATATAAATTTAGTCAACACAATTTATTTTCTCTAAATATCAATTCCCTATTTTGTAAAATGAGACCAATAGCAGTACCTAACTCATAGGATTGTTGTCAGCCTGAGATAATTCACTTATAGAATCTGGTGTTTAAATACTCAAAAAATATTCCTAGTTATTATTTTCTTCACCCAGTTTTGGTTGAGAATTTACCTGTCAAACAAAAATGTATTCTGGCTATCACATGGTCTGTGTTTACTATTTTATTATTTTTATGGCAAGACTTAGTTCTTGTTAGATACTGTAGAACTGGATTAAAGTGAGGGTCTATTAATCTAATTGAAATCGTGAGGCCCTTTCCATCATATAATGCTGTCTTCCTCTTTTGAACTCATTTGAACCACAAGGTGAAAGATGCAGTAATTCTTTGGGGGCCACCAAAATGATGAAGTGGGGATACCTGTTAATTCTGTATCTACTTGAAAAACACATAATTCATAAGAGCTTTAACAATGAGGTTAAACTCTTAAGCACCCTGCTGTGCTTACGTGTTTATATCAGCAAGTGTGGGAAGGAATATGGTATAAGCTGAGGGAAATGCTGCCAAGGAGCCAGGGTGCTCATATTCATTTTGGCTTCCTTAGTGTCCCATACAGAAACATTTATTTGTAAGCTGTAAGAAGTAAGGTATAATTAGTTAGGGAATTGTTACTTGTAACTAAGTTCAGTCCTGGAGACAATTAAGCTTCTGCTTGCTCCTAATCGTCCAAAGCACTATAGGTTTACAGAGAAGTGCTCTGATATAATCTATGCCTTTAAGGAGGCTATAAGGAAAAAGAGACAATTCGAACATAAATATACATGTTGAAGAGGAGATGGATGATAAAATGCCAACACAGTGTTATGCCTTTCGGGAGAATAATCTTGTATTTTTTTTTTTAAATGTTGGGGGTTGGAGTTTATTAATTAATTTATTTTTGCTGTGTTGGGTCTTTGTTTCTGTGCGAGGGCTTTCTCTAGTTGTGGCAAGCGGGGGCCACTCTTCATCGTGGTACGCGGGCCTCTCACTATCACAGCCTCTCTTGTTGCGGAGCACAGGCTCCAGACGTGCAGGCTCAGTAGTTGTGGCTCACAGGCCTAGTTGCTCCGCGGCATGTGGGATCCTCCCAGACCAGGGCTCAAAGCCGTGTCCCCTGCATTAGCAGGCAGATTCTCAACCACTGCACCACCAGGGAAGCTCCAATAATCTTGTATTTTATAGTATACATTAATAGTAGGAAATCCTCATAGGACCACTGAAGGTAGCCCCTTAGAAGCACAGGTTTGAACATCTTGGAATCACTGAGAAATTATCTCTCCGGAGAGCAGACCAACACTGGATATCTGAAGATAGCCTCTCTCTGAAGTGTGCGATTGTCAGGGCTCCTGGAAAAAATGAGAGTTCCTTCCTCTTGTTAGGATGGATCCTCCATTGTCATACAAGGAGAATGTAATCAGAACTATCTTGTGTGGTTCTAAAGGGAGAAGTAACCTCCATTCACAGAAGGGTTCTTTCTGGATCCAGGCTTGAGGCCCCAGGAGTGGCTATGCCTGGAAACAGAAGCACCTGTTAGAGGATAGAGCATGATAGAGCAAACACAGAGAATAGTGCCTGCTGCCATGTTCTGGACCCAACTTCTAGGTCAGAACCTACCAAGATCCCAGAAATTCCCTCCGAGGTCCCCACAGGAGACCCTGGTCACTATCCAAGTTAAAAGCTTCCTCCTACTTCTGGGCTGTCAGTGTGTCTTATCCAGGCTCCATATTATCCTTATCTTATCCTAGTGGTCTCCTTGAGGTTTCTGGGAAGGAACAGTGCATCCCTGGAACACATCTGACAACAGGAGGCAATGTACTCTAACATTTTTGGACTGTCACAGTACCAGGAGATCTTTGGAAACTATGGAGAGGCTAATAGTTCCAGACTTTGTGCTGTCCTGGCTACAAGCTTGAAGGCTTGAGTCAGTTTATTTGGTCACCAACATTTTGGCATGTCCATTATTCAGGTTTCTGGAGAGTGTTCAGCAGTAGAAAAATGACTCAATGGCTTGTGATCTAAGAGAGGAGAGAGACAAATCTGCATAAAGAAATATCACAAATGACAAAAGAAATATAATTCTAAGTGGATATTAAAATAGGATGTTTTGTGTCTGAGCTGAGGTCCCAAAGGCCAACTATACAGTAAGTGCTAAGAATTAGCACTTATTGTATAGTTACCCCTGGTTATTCTGTCTGGAGGTAGAATTACCATGAAGCTAAAGAAGCTTAAGCTTCAGTGCTTCTCAGGTGCATGAGATCCTTCCAAGGCCCTTTATTTAAACACGTACTAAAACTTTGTACTGTTTTTTTCAGGAGGGCTCCTAGAATTGTTTAAGCTTAGGCACTGAAAATTTGGGATCTTCTACTGGGGACCAGTGGTTTTCACACAGGAGTTTAAGTGTACACTTTACCAACACTTTCCAAGAGGTATGCAGCATAGATAGTTTTAAGAGTATCAGTCTCCATATCCTTAGCTTCTATATGTATTATTTTAGTGGATTGATTTACCTAAAAATATGCCTGTGGTCCAAGTGTCATGCTGGTTTTTCTTTTGCATTTTCCCGTTTGCATTCCTCTTTCTCTTACTTTACAAAAGGAACACATAACTTGTTCTGAATCTTAACATGGTGACTTTTTCCCCCTCTGGGTTTAAAAATATTCAGGTACCAAAGAGATTTCGTAAAATATTGCCCTTGGAGAAGATCCTCTAATCCAGACTTTTAAAAAATCATTACCTGACCGCTTCTATTAGGAGTGACACATGACATAAGAAGTGGAATATTTTGACCATGTTGGCAGTTTCCAAAGTTAGATAATTATTTTCATTTAGATTTGTTGCCCCTTCCATCCACTGAATATTGATAAAGAATAGGAAGACTATGAAGAGTCCAATAAGGACAAAACAAAGAAAGGTGGGAGTGAAGTGCCTTATTTCAACCATACAGCAAACTCCTTGACCTGACTATTATCTATCTATCATCTATCTGTTTATCTCTATCAGTCTCCTATCACTGTTGTTAGCAAATTGCTATAAACTGGGTGGCTAAAAATAATAGAAATTTATACTTTCACAGTTCTGAAGGCAGAAGTCCAAAACTGAGGTGTTGGCAGGGCTTTACTCCCTTCGGAGACTGTAGGAGAGGATCAACTCCTTGTCTCTTTCAGCTTTTTGGTGGCTGTCTGTATTCCTGGGCTTGTGGCGGCCTCACTCCGATCTCTGCCACCATGGTCACATGGCCTCCTTGTCTTGTCTATGTGTATGCCTTATAACGACAATTGTCATTGGATTTAGGGTCTGCCTGGATAATCAAGGATAATTTTCTCATCGCAAAATCCTTAACTGAATTACTTCTTGAAAGACCCATTTTCCAAATAAAGTTACAATTACAGATTCCAGAATTTTGATGTGGATATCTTTAAGGGGCTACCATTCAAATCACTGTACTATCTAAGTATCTAATATCTATCTTGTCTATTCATCTATATCCATATTTGTATCTATTTATCTATCTACCTATCTAATGTTATCTTAGAATTAGAATTCAAAAGAGAGATTGTTTTCATGGAGGCACAAAGTAGCACATTTATTTGAAATGAAAAATGAAGTCAGATTTTTTAATAGAAAGTCAGTCTGATTGACTTAAAAATAAGGACTTGCTTTGCCTTTAGGTTTATAATAATTATTTTCCGAAGGGGCAATAAGCCAAATCAATAGGCCCATGGTTTTGATAAAAATATGTGAAAATATAAAAATCCTATTTCCACCAAAAATATTTTGGGAAAGACTACTTAAATAAACTGTATTTTTCTTTTTTCTAACTATTTCTGCATATGTAAGGTTAAACAAGTTGCTTCTAAGTAGAAGAATAATGGGATTACTGTCATTTAATAAATCTTGGTTTACTTACTAGAAATAAGGAAATGAATTACTCCAATGATGGAGTAATTCATCCTTTTTAAAAAGAGATGATTTCCTTTTATTTTATTTTTTGAATAAAATTGAAGCAGGGACTAATCAAATTATTATTAAGAATAGATTTGTTATGATCACCATGAGGCTTTTGGCTTTTAATTTAAGAGTTATAAGAATTGAAAACATTACTATCATAAAAGTCCTTGTGTTACCATCATCTTACTTATGTGGATAGGTTTTCTTATTTTTATATGTATAAAATATAGATAGATTTGATGCTAAATCCTGTGTTATTCCAGCAAAAATAATATTCACTCAGGGATTCATGAATTACCTGAAAATAAAAGCCAAATCTTCTCATTAAAATATTTCTTTCCAACAAAATTGTAATTTTATCTTTGAAAGTTATTTATAAAAAATTGTAATATATCCAAGTTATTCTGATCAATTACATGGTAATAGTAATGGTAATAAGGACTCAATCCAGAATAATTTTTTAAAATACTTAGAAACTTGTGGTCACAAAAGATTTTAATTTTTTTGACTTATATACATATTTTAGTCCCATAGAGCTATAACAGGGTGATTACAAAAATAATTTCAAACATAACAATATAATACATTAGGTGAAATTCCTGTGGAGGGAATTGGGATGGGACTTTAAATTCAAAGAGTAAAGAGGGTGATGTAAAATTTCCAACTGTTAGAGAAGAATTTGTTCATGTATTTTATTTTATTTATTTTTAATATATTTATTTGTTTGTTTATTTATGGCTGAATAGGGTCTTCATTGCTGCGCACGGGATTTTCTCTAGTTGTGGCATGCAGGGGCTACTCTTCCTTGCAGTGCATGGGCTTCTCATTGTGGTGGCTTCTCTTGTTTTGGAGCACAGGCTCTAGGTGTGGGGGCTTCAGTAGTTGTGGCTCACGGGCTTCGGTAGTTGTGGCTCGTGGGCTCTAGAGCGCAGGCTCAGTAGTTGTGGCGCACAGGGTTAGTTGCTCTGCGGCATGTGGGATCTTCCTGGACCAGGGATCGAACCCCTGTACCCTGCATTGGCAGGTGGTTTCTTAACCAGCACGCCACCAGGGAAGTCCCTTGTTCGTGTATTTTAAAAGGATAGTGGTGGGTGTCAAACTGCTGTGATAGATTTCACCGGATACGTTAAAAGAGTAACGAAACAGGTTTTATTCTAATGCCAGTAATTACATTTTTCGCAGCTTTTTAAATATAGGATAAAAATTTAATTATCAACCTAAAAATAGGCATGAAGGTACCTAATTAAAAAACAGGGTTACATGAAAGAAAACAAAATGCATTGTTTTAAACCATCTAAACACATCTTTTCCGTGCAACGAGATTATTAAAATCATTCCTCCCAGTATTAAGCATCATCTGCCTCCAGCCAGGAAAAAGTGGCTGGAGAGAAGTTTAACTGGAGACAGTTGTCTATAGGCTGAGCTCCCATCCCTGTCCCCAGGGGTGAGGGATGGGAGGGGCTTTTTCCTTACCTCATGCAAAGACAGAGTGGCTTCAAAGAGACAGCTCAGTGAGCTAAATATGGGGACCCAGGACCTCATGTCTGAATGGGTTGGGGCAATGTCTAAAACTGTGAGCCTGTAACTGGAGCTGCTCTACTTGGTGGCAGAACCTGGTGGGAAGGCTGAGTTGGGAGTGAGCCACACTTCCAAGAACAATGAGACATGTTTTTTGGGCACTTGATACAAACTTTGGTTTTAATCACTCCCACCACAATGATAGACCCAAAAGGCCGGGGATTTCTGCCTTTTTTGTTTCATTTTGGTATTCCTGACACTTGGGACAGGGCTTTGCACATAGTGGTTGCTCTATAAATAGGATGAATAAATTAACGGAATCCTAACCCTTTCTAAGCATCAGTCTACCTGCTCAGCGCACTCTTTGGGAACCAGGTCAACCCCAAATCTTCCCAGCCTCCTCCTGCTGAATGTCCCCAGGTCTCCAGGGGTGAAGTTTCCTTCAGTCAGAAATCCTGGAGCCCTGGTTCTCAGCACTGGTCTTTTGGCCATCAGTACCTCTGGCCCGAGGCTGCCAAAAATCCTGTGCTGGCTCTCTCCATTGGAATTCTGCCTCCACCCGCTTCCTGAGCCCAAGTGTCCACTCTACAGGTGCCGCTCGGTCCTGAAAAGGAAGAGGTACTTGGTTTGAAATTAGGAAGAGGGGCAGCACCACCCTAGACCATCAGATTTTTTACAAGAGTAGCTGGATAAAGTTATGATTATGGTGATTTTTGCTACTTTGTAAAGAGAGGGATTGAACAAATTTGTTTAAGCATAATTTTAAAAAATCATTTGTTGTTGGTGGATGTGCGTGGTTGGAAACATTTATAGGGAAAAATATGGCTTCAGAAAAGAAAATTAGAGAAGCATAAGTGTGTCAGATACATTAATGGTCTAATTGAAAAAAGCATAGCATGTGTAGAAATGTTCCTATAAACACCTCAACGTTGTGTGTTTCCTGCATTTTCTTTCTTTAATGTCTATCCATTGGTGCGATCATGCAGTACATATGGATTGAGTTTCTATGGAGTGGGAGGGGTAGAGCACCTTTGTTAAGAGTGGGGCTGCAGAGTCAGGTGGCCAAGTTCAACCTCTGCTTCTGCTGCTGATTGGCTATGTTACCTTGGGCAAGTTGCTTAAGTCCTCTTGGCCTCAGTTTTCCCATCCATAAAATCAGGATGATAATAATATCTGCATAATGGGGTTATTGCGAGGATTAAATTATATAATACTCATAATGCACTTAGAGTCATGCTGATTCATACTGATAGCCTAATTATTATGTTAATTGGGCACACAGCTCTAATATTATACTATTATCAACAGCTATATGTCAACTTAAAGGCTAATACTTATGTAGAAATTTTGCACAGTCTTAACAGCATGGTGATTTCATTAAAAATAGTATTATTTTTTTAAAAATTCATTTATTCTTACAGACCTGTGAATTCAGAATGCTTAGCTTTTTAAATATTATTCATATTTAGTATGTTTGAGAGTAAAATATATGCATTATACATTTTATGCAAAACAAGAAGTGGTTAAATCTAGAAGTTTGGTCCAAAAGGGCAGTGTTTTAGTACATTCTAATTGGATGGAAAAGATAGTAATGTGACTTTATGATAAACATTATTAATGCATATATTTGATGCTTTTTTATTCAATTGAAGTAATTAAATGTTTTTGAGTCTAATGAAGAATAGCCCATTTTGTCCAAGGCAGTACTGCTTATTTTATTTATTTTATTGTCTTAAAGATAATATTTTGGTACTTTTGTAATTCATATAAAGCAAAAAGAATGATGCTTTGGGACTTCCCTTGTGATCCAGTGGTTGAGACTCTGCACTTCCACTGCAGGGGGCACAAGGGGTACGGGTTCGATCCCTGGTTGGGGAATTAACATCCCACATGCCATGTGGCACAGCCAAAAAAAAAAAAAAAAGTGATGCTTTGTGAAATTGAGACTGTTAATGGAATAATGAATAACGAATAGCCCTTCTGGTGACAGTTTGGGTAGCAATGGCAGAAATCCTTCTACTAGGAGAAGTCTTAAGGACCTAGAATAGTACATACTGAGGCTTGACCAGTTTGGGGTGAAAAGGAGGGTAAGGAGAAAGGTAGATGATTACAAAATCTGCCCCAGAAGTGAGGCATCCCCATATTACAAGTTCAGCTTTGGGGACCAGATCTCTGACTTGTCTGCCCAACTTTTCAGTTGGTTTTCTGTGTTCAAACCAATGGCTCCTCCTGTGTCTCAGTAAACACAACTTCTTGTACCCTCACTAGACTCTTCTAGCTGCCTGCTACTCTCTATCATTTTAGAGCCATCTCTCAGTGAGGCAGCCAATGCGGATGAATCTAATAGTTTTCCTGGAAAATGCAAAAGAGTTATGTACTTCATCTGTTAAGACTCAGAAACCTAACAGGTGCCTTCCAATACCAAGAAAAAGACTTGAAAAAACCCATAAAACTGGCATTGCTGTGACACAGGGAAATTGAATTGTTTGGTTGAATTTCATGTTTCACCTGCTGTTTTCAAAACTGCTTTCCAAACCCCTGATCTTTGATTTGTTGGAAAGTTATCTAGAAATTTCCATTTTATAATAGAGAAAAGTTTTTCTTCTCTGCTTACTTTTGTGACAAAACTTACTAATCCCTTCATCAGTCTCTCTTGAGTTTTCTGGTTGCAATTTTCATTGTCTAAAAGGCAGGCAGCCTTCTGAAACTGCTTCTTGTAGTGGATTCTGCACTTCCCTGGCTTCCCTGTGTAGCCCGTTAGAATCTCTTGTCTAAGAGGATCCCAGCTTTGCATCCAAAGGCAGATAAGCTCAGCTCAGCTCAGCCCAACACAGTGACACCCATCATGAAAAGGACCAATCAAAGCACTGAGAGCAGGACTTCTCAAATGGAAATTGGGTATGCCTTAAAAACAGGAAGCATTCTGTTAACTCTCCTCTCCCTTCCTTCTAGACCAGACTTCACACACACACACACACACACACACACACACACACACACACACACCCCTCCCCAAATATATTTTTGCTTTCATTACTATAGTTGAAAAGAATTGCTGTGTCAGTGTTTTGATGCATCCAGGGACTGAATGTAAACAACATGGTACAACTCTAGAAACTGCCATCATAAAATATTTTAAGAGGCAGAATAGAGTAAAATAAAATAAAAATGCCTTTTTATGTGATATCTCAGAGTAATTCAGGATTTATGGTACCTTAACCTTTAGAATCCAAAATATTAAGCTATGTTTCTTAGAGATAATAACTCGGTTGTCCCTCACTTATGTGTCTTAGATAAAAGCCTACTGCCACAGAATCCATGAATGCTCAAATACCCTTGCGGGCCTTTAGTAGTAAATCTTATGGAATAGCTTATGGCCAATGTAATGGCCCACAGTAGCCTGTGAATATCATGAATTCTAATAATACTTACATCAGTAGAAACATGAAGTAATGTCTCCATTGTAATTAAATGATGTATTTAGAGCAGTGGACTAAATGGTCCCCTAGTGTGTTGGTGATATATTCTAATAGTCTTCTCTTTACAGCCCCACATGGTAATATTCATGCTTTATTCTGGAGGGCTTTGCTTCTGACTGAACATTTGAATTGCAACATTAAGTGGTAAAGTGGATTACAGAGAGACCCCATGAATATGGATCCTGATCAAGAAACTAAATGCTTAAAAAAATAAAATGTTACTATTTAAATAGAGTGATTACAAAAACATTTTTATGTGGAGGAATTTCAGACATCTTTGTCGACTCCCCTCCCTCCTTATTCTACATCCCAGAAGCAGAACATATTTGCCACAATTAAAAATTTAGTAGGATGAAACATCGGAACTTAAATCACTGTAATTTCTACTGCGTTTATTGAATTTAATTTGGGCTGTTTGAGGTACAAATTAGTTTTGATAATAATTACATTATTCCATTTTTTAAACATGTTCATTTCGAAGATTATAGCCAAATACAGAGCATATTCGTAGGAAGAGGATACTTTTACCAGTGCTGAAAATAAATTATCTAGCAGTTGATTAGTTAAAAGTGTCACATTGTGAATTTTCATTCTTTATTTTTCCCTCCAACCAGTCACTAAAGCAGTAGCTTGAGGCATTAAGAGCCTAGGGCAAAGCTGAGGGCGTTTCAGTCTATCTAGTCTAGCAGTTCAGGATAAGTCAAAGAATAGTCTATCCTTGTATTTGATAATTGAATTAGACAGTGTGCCTATATATTACATAAAATTATACTAGAAAAAACAGTTATATATTTATTTGATAAACTTAAATATTGTAAGATATTTTCTATTATCCATTGAATATTATATTTCTTAGAGTTTTTAAACACATTTTCTAGGAACAAGGAAAATTCTCCACCCCCGTTGATAATTCCTAGTGCGTATGTGTTCAAGGAATGTGGATTTCCAATGACGAAGCACTAAGTTTATGTACAGCTGCCTTTTCTACTTGACTAAGTTAATATTGACGTGTGGGTTTGCATGGTGTGTGTGTGTGTGTGTGTGTGTGTGTGTGCGTGCGGCATGTGTGGTGTGTATTTCAGTGTGCATTTGTCTACTGAGGGCATTACAGATTTAAATTCACTGAGCACTTGTAAAACTCCATGCGTGTCACTGAAATTACATATGTGATGGCATTTGTTGCTCAGTTGTTTTATGTTTAAAAGTGATTTGGCTTGCCTTATTTCCTAAATTTGCCTTCACTGTATATTGAAAATTGGCTTCTGTTGCACAAATCCAGGAGTTTAAACAAAATCCCATTGTTTTCACCACAGAACTTTGCTCTAGTGGGGATAATTGGTCATTCGGGGTGAGTTTACATTAACTCCCCTTTTATTTTGTATTGCTTTAAAAAATGCATTTTTTTAATGCTCTCAAAGTTTTGCGGAAAGTCAAAGAGCTGTCCATTTATGTAGTGGTAAAAACTTACTCCTCTAGAAGAAAAGAAAAGCAAATGCATAGGAACTTGTAGACACTGCTCAAATACAGCACTCTAGCTAAATGAAGAGCTCTTTATTTGACCAGTTTAGACATGGCTTTGGTTGGCAAGCTAATTCTTTGAGCACCACCCTTGAAAATCATGCTAATGAGCCTCTTCACTTCATCAAGTAGGATTGTGGACCTTTTTGTCTGCATCATTAAGGCCCCAAATTGCCCCATTAGCAAGGCCTCAAATTGCCCCTCAGGGTCAATATTTAATGCAGGTGAACTTAGGTTAACTACCCTCAGAACCCTCTGGACAACAAACAATGTGGAGTACCTGTTACAGGGAAATTCATTTTCTCCCCGAGTTTCCGTTGTGAAACACCATTTTCCATATCCGACTTATATTTTAAATTTATTTTGGGAAAAAAGACACATTAGGTTTATTTTCTGCTGCTGATTCCAGAAGAGTGAGTTTTAAAATGGAAGACAGAAATTCTTCCATCAGGCACGCCCACCAGCGTGCTTTAATTTTTCCATCTGTAAAGTGGGGACGATATACTTTTTCCCAAGTACCTTCTGAGGACGATGCTGCCTTTAAACAAAGATACAAGAACCCATAGAAAATAACAAGAGTAATATCAAGAGTTAGCAAGGTCTTAACAGAATTTTGTTCTGCAAGATTTTAGCAATTTAATGGCTATCCTTATTAATTACTGAGCTAAAAATACATGTAAAGTTACAACTTTAAGTAGTAATTGCAATATGTGCAAATTTAAAATTCAGAATAGGAATCTGTGCTATTAACACTGAGATAATTCGTAGGACCAGAGTGTTGCACACATTTAAAAACATAAATGTAAAATTTTTCTTACTCGTTAAAATTTGAAGTAGGAGGGAAAGGCAAAATGATTCTTCTTGTATCTCTATTGTCCATTTGGCTCACTGCAAACTGGTTAATACTCAAGTGCTGCTAGTTATCTCTGGAGACTCTCAGTGTTTGGGGGGAATAGCAATTATCTCCCTGAGCATGCTCAGCAGGATCTACTGGTGATGTCCAGACATGAAACCTTTCATGTGTAGCAACTGAAAGATGAGAGCCATGGTTACAGTTTCCAGCAAGTATGTGAAACAGAAGCCTCGAGATTATATTCCACATCTAAGTAGAGATAGCGTTGATGTCTCCTGTGTTCAGGTTAATTTCCATGCATTTAGGGCTCCTGAAAATCCTCATCACCTCTGTGGCTGGTACCTGCAAAGTCAGTTTTGCTGCTGAATGGGGCCCCAATTAAGAAGTGCTTGCTGGTGTCCTTCCAGCAATATCTTGTGAGTTTGAACAGTTTTAGTGAAATAAATGTAGCAAGGAAAAATGAATTCTCTTTAGCCTCTATTCAGCCAAAATTAGCCTCCGTGGATTCTGGCTCACAAAAGCACCACGGGCCTCTGGCTGTGCTCTGTAGCTGTGAAATAGAATCAAGATTCCATTAGGCATCCCAAGCTGCCTCCTTCTCCAGGGCAGACAATAAAAATGACAACAGGGGATTGTCCCTCAGCTAGTCTAACAAGGGGGTGGGTTCTTTTCTAAATGACTAGATGTCTGTTTAGCTGAGGGATAAATTTAAAAGGGCCATGGGACAAAGTTTTTTCAATTCTTTGGCTCACATGTTTGTTTCTTAGGTCATCTTCAGAAAGACCTTGAATTCTACCTCTGTTGGTACTTAGAGGCCATAGATTTTTCCCCCTTCTTAACAATTTGTGTGCTGAGACAAAACTAAGTGACCATACATAGTCCAGATAGTAGCATTATTCTGTGAGAGATATCAGAAGTTTCAGAAATTGCACGATTTGTTGGTTTGCCAAATTTTTTTTTCTCTCACGTGAGGGATAGAGATGCTTCTTTAACCTAGACAAATTCTAGATTGGAGACAGATTTTCTAATTTCAGAATTTATGTATGAATAAGAATACCTAATGGATGAATTTATCTGGACAGCCTTGTGCTCATGTGAACATGGAAGAAATGGGGCTTTATAACATTGGCTTTGTAATACCGTTGTATGTTCCTGTGGTCCTCATGGGGTCAGCCCTTCAGGCTGTCTACATTGGAGGGGCCCCCAATATGTTATGACCTTGCAAAAATTCCTTTTGCCATGAACTCCCAATCAATTTCTCAGTTTCTTTCCTGTATCAAAAGTGCAAAAGTCTAAGAACATTTTCTTCCCCTATCCAAGGATAAATCTGATATAACTTATTCAGACCTCACATAAATTTGATTGAACATTCTTTCTCTTTCTAATTGGCCCAGTAAATACAGTTTTGTATTTCCCTTGACAGGTGCCATAGAATGAAATTTAATATAGCTTGTCAATGAGTATCAGAAAGTTAAAGAGTTCATCAACCATTCATAGTAATTGTACTGTAGTCATATAGAGTTATAAATGTATATTTCATGGCCACTTCTCCTTTGCTTCAATCAAAATTACTGACAGGAAGTAATATTATATAATCCATGGTGTCAATTACTAATGGTAGTGGCAAGTAAATCATCATGTTTTCATTATCGAATTGCTAATACTTAGGAGCTGTAATATTCCATATATAAAGTCTTTAATAAGCAATTATTTATGTGCTCACTTACTGGATGTTGCTGAACCAAGGCATTTCTTCAACACTAAGTGGAAATTCTATTCAATAATTCTTTCTGTAAAGTCATTCATTGATATTATAGTTCTTAAAGTTGCTTAAAAGAATATATTACATATTTGTTATGGCATTTTAACAAAAACTTGAAATAAATGGCAATGCAAATATTAAAATATGAATTGCAACTTGTAAAATATCATAACTGATCCTAAGTTAAAAAAACCAACTAGGACTTCCCTGATGGCGCAGTGGTTGAGAGTCCGCCTGCCGATGCAGGGGACACGGGTTCGTGCCCCGGTCCGGGAAGATCCCACATGCCGCGGAGCGGCTGGGCCCGTGAGCCATGGCCACTGAGCCTGCGCATCCGGAGCCTGTGCCCCGCAACGGGAGAGGCCACAACAGTGAGAGGCCCGCGTACTGCAAATAAATAAATAAATAAATAAATAACCCAACTAGATTTATCTTGGCTTTGGACATTGTAGCTGAGATCTGAATCTTATGAATTCATGGTCAGAATACCTGAGTTCTAAAATTGGCTTTGCCATTTATAGCTTATTGTATGGCCTCAGGAAATATTCTGAAAATCTTTGAGACTTAATACCCTTATCTGTAAAATGAACATATTTTACTATCAAATATTTTATCATCATGTTGTGAATTAACATATTTTGTTAAAGATCATTATACTAAAAAGGGCAGACTAATCAAATCATCAACTTACTAACATCTGAGCTTTCAGAGATGATGTAAAGAGTGGGTTAATTGTAAGTGTTCAAACAATTGTTAAGTACAGCTCCTAAGCACATACAGTTGTTACCTTTCTTTTGGATATTTGGTCTGATAAGGGTCCTTTTTTTTTTTAGAGTGGCTGTATCTTTTTGACACAAAATGAATTTGAACATTTCTAGGGTACATAAGATCAACAGATTTTTTTTTTTTTGCAATGCTTTACAAGGTTATTCTGAAGTTAAAGTAAAAGGAAAGATAAAATATTTATTGTTTCTTTATTTAATAGTTTGTGTTTTTTATTGTATGGCTCCTACAAAAGTCAGGACTCCTTTACATTTGACTACTAAAAGTTCTGACAGTTATAAAAATTTGCCAAGAAATCTTTAAATGTTTCTGTAAATGTAACTGTTCTGTAGTTATTGTGCAAGATTTTATGAAACAAGAGACATTGAGGTTTAGGTGCACAATACTAAGTCCTATATTTTAAATATGTATACATGTACAGTGATATTTCAGATTGGTTGCTGCTGCTTACGTCACCTGTGATTGGGCTAAGTCTTCACCTTACTCCATGAGAAGTTCATTTGGAATGACTAAGAAACAACTCTGTCACAATCCTTAGTGATTTCAGGCTTCTCTGAACTTCCCAGATTACCTTAAGTATTTTCACTGCTTTCAAAGTTTCAATACAAGTATTCTCTTTTTAGTCACCATGGGCCAGCTGAGCACTGAATCTGGAATTAGGCAAAGGCATTTGCAGTTGGGATTTCTTGGGGTAAAAATGAAGAAAATTGCTCCACACCAGATGGAGCAGTAGAGTGAACTTTACTATTTGAAACCAGAGATGAGGTAAGGGGCTTCCATTTGTAGGAAAAAAAAATTGAAATAAAGAAAATGTATACTTTAAATAATTATGCGGTCCTGGTTTCTGTTTTTAGCCAGCTGCAGGTTCAGGGAGACAGGAGAACAGGAGAACACAGAGCCACATAAATGGGATCTTTAACTAGCTACCCGTTGGTTCTGTAACTGGATCCACAATATTGGCAAGACCACCATGGGACAGGAACACCCAAATGCATCTGTAAGATTTGGTTCTGGTCAGGGGACTAAATGGAGACAGATATAAAAAGCTGGACAACTAGGTTGAACAGAGTGAAAGAGGAGAACAAAGGAGAATAAAGAAAAAAAAAGTAGATTAAAAAAATCACACTCAGAATAAACTCACAGACAAGAATTCCAAACTCATGAATAGAATGATGACAGTCAGAGAGAGAGAGGGAGACTGATGGAGAGAGACAGAGAGATAGAGAGAACCATAGGAGAATAAGTAAGAAATTAACACACATACAAAAATTATTCAAATTGAGTCCAAATATTAAAATTCTAAACAAATGACTAAATCAAGTAGTAAGAAAGGCAGGCAACAAAGTTAACAATTGGGGCATAAATTAACTCCAGATTAAATTAATTGTAAGGGAGGTTGAGATAGAGATTTTGGGGTCAGCAGACATTTTGGTTTTGTTCAAAACGTCCATAAGACATTTGGTCCATGTCAAAAGGTTCCTGATATTTGGTCCTGTTCAAAACCATTTGGCATGAACCAAATATGCTCATGGACATTTTGGATAGGACCAAATTTCAAGGACCTCCCCACATGGACCAAATATCTTACGGACCAGCTGTCCTATGGTCATTTTGGACAGGACTAAACATCCTGCAAGGGATTTTAAAATAAGCAGGCTTAGGATAGTTGAAGTTATAGATAGGGTTAGTAATAGTTCCAACCTCACAGGGTTGGGAGGCTTGAGTGAAATTATTTCTGACACATAATGTGTGTTCAATTAATGTTAGATGTTCTTATTATTACAAATCTTCTAAAACACTTGGTTCATGGTATTCAGCCAATACTTCTTCTCTATTCCTTTCTGTGGAATTTTAACATTCATTTGAACCTGGCTGCTAATCTTTATGTTCCCCCTTTAGACTTAAACTTATTATAATTTCAACAGAGTAGAGAGCACTTTCATGACTTGGAACCACCTTCTTTCCTATTACATAGGATCAAGAGAAAGTGGGCAATATCTAGAGCTCAAGTAAGGAGAAAAACAAACAACAAACAACAACACTACAACTCTAACAAAATGCTTGTGTTCCTTCTGCTTTGGAGTATCTGATAAAGAGTTTAAAACATCTCATCAGTGTTCAGATTAACTTGGAAACCTTCACATAGGAGGTGGTATGGGAGCAGTTCTTTGAAGGATGTAGTAGAAAAAAGGAAAGAAAACCATTCTGAGTTAGAGAGACATGTGTGAATAAGGACCAGTAAAGGAAATAGGTAGGGCAGTGAGAAATTTCATAGTTTAAATAGAGTCTAGAACCAGAAGACTAGAAGGTTGCAGAAGATCATAAGACCTCCTAATGGTCAAGCTTGATGGGAACTTTTAGATTAAAGAGTCCAGTGCTTTCCAAAAGTTAAGTTCAGAACTAGCTATTCAAATAAAACTTTAAAAGTAATCAGAACCTTACTGCTCTGATTAATGAAAACCCTGGCCAACTGACAGTTCTCCCTCATGACTCAGCAGTATCCCACAAAGCACCTGCAAAAAAGCCCTAGGGTTTAGGGTAGCACAATTTTATTAAAATCTTAGTTTTAATAGTTCCAAGGCTACTATTGGTACCTTTTTGCAAGTTAGGAGAAAGCGTTCTCATTAGGTGGATGTGGCCCTAAAGATGCATGGCTTGGCAAGACGGCAGCACCTTAAAGAATTAGCAAAAGATGCTCATATTTCTGGGTGACATCTCTACCTTTTATGTCCAAACTCTAGCCACGCTTCACATACAACAACCCTTTGGCTCTTTCTCTGGCTCTAGGGTATACTCATCCACAGCATAGTCTGCCTTTGGACAGCTGACCTGGGGAAAAGGATAACTGTGGTCACAAGTCAGTCTGGGCAGGAAATTCTGAGGTCCTGAGTATGGTTTTGTCTGGGAGAGAGCAGGCCTGAGTGGCCACGTCTTTTTGGCCCTGAAGACTCTCCTCAATGTAGAGAATCAGAGTGGGGCTCTTGAAATCATTAGGCCAAAGGCAGAAGCCCCTGTGCCTCCATCTAAAGATGGCACGTGCATTGACTAGTACCACCTATGGGTTGACCAGTCATGAGAAGTGAGCAGATAATGGAATGTGAAGACGGAGAGGGTGCTGTCGACATGAGCACCTCATAGGAGCTGGACCTCTGCACTGTGTGGGCAGCCAGGCTGTGGCAGAAAGCAGCAGGGGATTAATAACTGGAACTTAGTCTCTTCCCCTTCTGACATCTCCTGTCACTGTTCTCCATTGGCCAAACCCAGCCAGAAGCCAGAGGACAAGGGAAAAATTTGATGTAGTCAATAAAGGTCAGCATCTGGGACAAAGGACAGGATAGAGAGGCTGGATAAAGAACCTGGAGGGGAAACAGAAGACACCCAGCAGGCCTTCCCAATAGAGAAATAATCTAGTTTACAAAGTGTTTCTTCACCAGTGTGTAGGATGACTGAAGACTGAAGAGCCTGCAGGTAGAAATGTCCTCTCATAGGCTATGGCAAAGTAACAAAAAATTATTAGTTATGTAGCATAACTAGTTTATCTTCCCATATGTTACCTATTGATTCTTCACAATAATATAACCATGTGATGAAAAATAATAAATATTATAATACTGTAAGACCTTTTTTAAAAATGAGGAAAACCAATAGTCAAAGATTTAAGTGACTTGTCTAAGACCATTCTGCCTTTCTGACTCCTTGCTTGTTTCTCTGAGCAATGCTGTAGTCAGTTGTATCCTGGGCATTGGTTGTGGGGAGTGTCAGAGAATCTAAGATGGGATGGCTGAATAGGAGACTTTACAAGATACAGTGATTCTTAGCTTTCTGTTATCTTCAGCAAACCTGAGGGCTGAGAGAGGAGTGGTGTGGTAAAAAGCATTATCAAGATATTCTCTAGCCATTTAAATAGTAGAGATTATTCAAATTCTAATTTTAAATATTCTATTATGCTACTCTGAAATCACAAATTAAAATTTTAATTAAAAATTTAAATTAAAACCTCACATGAGGTTTTAAAAATATTTTCTTTTTAGAAGATTTAACAAGATGACTTTCCTAATTATAATATTTTATTAAAAATTTGGTCCTACTAAAAAGTCAAAGAACTGTATAATATGTAAGGAATGGCAAGTCTCAGGTCATGAATATATGGAAAGTAGTTCTTAAACAGTATCACTGTTATGGAAGAGGATAATAAATATTCTGGGGGTGGGAGCAATTTTTACAAGTGTTCTGTAAGTCACATAGGATTGGAAGTGTTACATGGTAGTTCATCAAAGCCTCTGAAAAGTCCTGCAGTGGTGAAACTAATACAACTTGCTTAACCTGTAGAAGAGACCACTAAAAGATTGACCACTATCAAGATAGAGAAGCCAGTTAGAACTCAGCTCTCTTTCAAGCCTTTGTTTGATATATATTCATCTCCTTACTATTTTGATGGTTTAAACTGGAGAAACAGTGACTTACTTTGAAGTGTTTTTTAGAGGTCATAATGTCTTCTTAACCCTGCTGATATGAAATGTTATGTTTCAGGAATATGATGCTGAAAGTCTTTAGTGAGTTAATTTTCTCAGAAGGAGTAATGGAAAATTTTGTCTTCCAAGATGTCAGAGGACCATAAAAGCTTCAATATCACACTTTGAGTTCATTGATAGAAAACTTGTTCAAATTCAGCAATTGTATGAAAAAATTTTCCTTCATCTAAAGTGCAGTCCTCTATAAGGATATTATAATTGTTTCAATAGTAACTCAAAGCATTTCCTCTTTTATATTGTTTAGCTAAAAATACTCATTCAAATTATTGTAGAAGTTAATGGAATTTCTTTACTAATGAAAATAATTTGTTCTTATATTAAATATCAAGGCTATTAATACTATCTTTCCAGAATTCTTTTCCTTTCCACACTTCTTCTGGTCTTAGACCCTACCCCCAACACACACACACACACACACACACACACACACACACACACACACACACACTTGAGCCAAGATTGGCCCAGGAGTGCCTTAAGTCAAGCCATTCAAGAGCCTTTTCCAGGATAAAAAATATAACTGGAGAGCTTGGAAAGGGAACATTTAATTTTTCTCTGGTAGTAGAGCTGTTGGTATGTGGATTCCATGCTGCTGCTGGCTATGGTCCTACCCCAAGACAGGAGAACTATGGCAGCAGAAGAGAGTAAGTATAATGTACAAGGAGAAAAGAGACAGAGGTAGAGAGAGCCAATGCATTTTTCTTTTGTTCCATAAGCTCATTGGAGTTGAGATTCTTAACACTTGCAACTGAAAATGATCTGATGAGCACACCAAGGAATAGCAATTATTTCATTCTTTGATATTTATGCCAGGTGTCGAATTTTTTTATCTAGCAATTCTCTCTTTGGAGGTGATTCACTCTGGTGATGCTGACTGCAGCTAAAAGCTAAATCCTTTATTTGAATATGCACAAACAAAATGAGAAAGAGACCACTTGTAATTTCTTATAAATTAAAATTTGTCATATTTTCTCTTATTATCTAAAGCAAGGAAATTGCCTAAGAAAATATGTGTCTTCCAAATTCAGGGACTCATTTCATGAGTATAAAGGTTTTGGAAGAAAAGTGTAAAGTTAGAACTCCATAGCCTTCAGCCTCTGTATATACACGATGTATAACAATTCATAGAAAATGATATTTGTAACAAAATTGGGGTCTTGATTATTGAGAAGTGGATTACTACTACTTGAGAATTCTGGTTTTCAGTATAGGATTTCCACTTAAAATATATATTTTATATATATTTATATTTACACTTTATATATAAAACATATATTTTTTTACAAAAGCAAATGATTTTTTTCTTGTTTAGTTATCCATCTCTAGTCAGCCAAAGAACAGGATGCATTGAAGACGGTTGGTTACTGTTCGGGATTTCAATCTGTCTGTTGGGGAAAGATTTTGTGAGCAGCTACTGTGTGTAGAACATGTTGAATGATAATGGGGTTTATAAAAATAGGAGCCCATAGAGAGCTCCACTGACTGCTGCTGACAATGATATTTTGAAGTTCAGCTACTCTGAAACACCCTGGTCTCATATACAACGAATATTAGAGTGCTTCACATTCTATACTTTATCTCTTAAAATGTAACAACTATGCTGCAGTTATGGTTTAAGGGTGTTTCATGTGCGTGACCTTATTTAGTCCTTATAACAATACTTTGAGAAAATTATTATTATTCACATCTTATAGATGACAAAACTAAGATTCATAGATTTTTATAACTTTCTGAAGGTCACTCAGCAAGTGGCAGAGCTGCAATTGAAACACATGCCTTTTGCCTCAAACTCCTAAGCTTTTTCCAATATTGCCTTTCCAAACTGAACAATGAGGTATCCACTTTTTATGTGGAGGGTTTAATTTATTTGTTACATTAAAATATAATAATAGGGCTTCCCTGGTGGCGCAGTGGTTGAGAGTCCGCCTGCCGATGCAGGGGACACGGGTTCGTGCCCCAGTCCGGGAAGATCCCACATGCTGCGGAGTGGCTAGGCCCGTGAGCCATAGTCGCTGAGCCTGCGCGTCCGGAGCCTGTGCTCTGCAATGGGAGAGGCCACAACAGTGAGAGGCCTGCGTACCGCAAAAAAAAAATATATATATATATATATATATATATAAAATAATCGCTCTATTATTAAAATAAATTCAATGTCTTTTTTAAAAAAAACCTCTGACTTTGGCATTTTACTACTTCATTGTTCACTTCCCTCCCTCAACCTGGGCAAAACAAAGCTGAGGTAGAAGAGAGATGGGTAGATTCACTTCGCACTTTGTTTGCACTGCCCTTGGCATACAGTCAGGCAAATGAGAGGCAAACACAAATCCCCCCATTTGACCACTTGTCCAAAGGTGAGGTGAAAAGGTTTTGTGGGAAAAGTTTGACATTTTATCCCCAAACAAATATTAGAGATTATCTGTGGAATTAAATTATCCATATGTACACAGTCTAGGGAATTAACTCTATCTGAAATGGTGGATTATGGCAGAAATTGAAACTAAGCCCTTAAGGCATTCCTTTTACTTTGTTCTCTGTGTTTTTTTACAATGAGCTTTTAGATTATTTTGGCTATTTCAATGGCTGTTTTTCAGTATGTTCCTATTCGGTATGTATTTGTGCACTGCTCTAGCTGGTTTGAACAATTTTTTAAAAAGTATTCCCTTGATAGCCCTAGAAGCAGACAAGTATTACTTGAAGGGGAAAAAGAGATTTCTATTAGGTTTGCGAGTCACAAGTGAACAGAAGAAATTTGAGAAGTATAAAATACTCCACGGACTGCAAATCCAAAACCAAAACATGACTAACAAGGTTTTGACAAAATAGAAATCCCGCTGTTTTTTTTCCATATCTTTTTGTAAGCAGTATTTTTAGTGAGTTATTCTTTTTGAGATATATATATATTATATTACATATATATGTAATTTTTACAATTTTTATATGACCCCAGATCTGAACAAGAATCAGGAAAATCAAGCCAAATAAAAATTATTATGACATTGTTCTCACCACATTTTGAAAGCCCAGGAAATTATTTTAGTGATGGAAGGGATATGTAAAAGTAGTAAAGCCTTCTTAGCTTATTATTTGTCACCTTTTCTTTAGCTTATTATTTGCTATAATTATTTGTTGCCATGTTGCTAACAAATTCAATAAATTCAACTTCTCCGCATGACTTTGAGTTTGGCAATATAGTCTCAGAAAGAGGGGTGGTGAGTGAGGGATCCACTAGGAGAATTACTTTCTTCCCCTTATTCCTGAAATTTTTGCCCAGGAGAAATGGTACACGTGAGTGGAAGCACGTTCAGGCAATTACCTAGAAAGTTTTACACATTTTAAATGTCACAGAGACTAAAAATAAATTGTCTTCACTTTTATTTAGACTACATCTTAGATAGTTATCCACTGTGAAGGATTTTCAACAATCATACTAGGCTTTGTTTTATAGTTTGAGTTAATTGCATGATCTGCTGACATATTTCTCATACCTGTTTTTATTTCCACAGAAAAGGTGTAACCAAGTAGGACCCTCTGGGGCCCTTCTGGGACAGACCCCACCCCTCACTCCATGTCCTCTGCCTGCCTCTTGTTTGTAGAAAAACTTTAGCCTCCCCTAAGTTCCAAAGAATAAATTTAATCAGAGAAGTGAGAAAATGCAGAAACAAAGGAAAACAGTCAAGCCAGACAAAATAATAATAGTTCAGCCTTTAAACAAAGTCAAGGACCTTTAGTTCCCCCTCAAAGGCTAAAGATAATATTCTGAGCCATATTCTTTGACCTGTTCTGCCGATACTGAAACCCCAACCAATGGAAGAAGTTAACTGCATGCGGACCACAAGCATGTAGACCCCAGACCAGTTAGAACCAGAAGGTTGATCATGTTGACTCCTCTCCTGATTACCTTACCACCAACCAATCAGAAGAATGTCCGTGAACTGATCACACACCCCGCAGCCCTTTCCCTCACCCTGTCTTTAAAAACATTTTCCTGAAAGCCTTCCGGGGAGTTTGGGGCATTTGAGCACTAGTTGCTTGGACTCCTTGCTTGGCGCCTGGCAATAAACACTGCATTTTCCTTCACCACAACCCGGTGTCAATAGATTGGCTTTACTGCGTGCTGGGCAGGGGACCTCAACATCTGGTAGCACTTTCTGGCTTTCCATAGTGAGCAGGGTAGAATGCCATGGGTTCTGTTTTATTATGTCCGTCTCTTACCAGCACCTTGGGCCTATTGAAGTGACCAGGAACTGAGACATACAGCTCTATATACTCATTCTGAAATGAGCATCTAAAATTCATTGTGAGTCAGTGACTAAGAGTAATTCGCGTTATAGTGTGACCAAGTACTAAATAAAGGAATACCTTGCCTGAGCTTTATCTAGTAATACCCAGTTTTGGTGTTTTTAGTTACTGCTGGGGTTGGAATCTAAGACTTATTGAAGACCGTCTCACAAACTATGACTCATTCATTCATTTATTCCTTCATTCAGCAAATGTTTTATTGAGTATAGCAATGCTTTCTGGACTAAGAAATGGGCCTCTGCTGGTGAGGTAAATTTTAAGACAGTCATATAACTTTAATTTGCATTAGAATAACCTAGAAGACTTGTAAATATACAGATTGTTGGGCCCCACCCCCAAAATATTTTATTCAGAATGTCTGAGGTATGGCCCAAGGATTTGCTTTTTTTTTTTTTTAACAAATTCCCAGATGCTGCTGATATGGCTGGTCTAGGGGCAACACCTTGAAATCACAGCTCTAAGCTACTGCCCACATGTAGCTTAAATTACTCCTTTCACTGGAAATCGGTTATACTTAGAAAAAAGACAAGTCTCAACGTGTCACATGCTATTTTAATCAACTGCATGAATTCATTCTCGAGGGAACAGCAAGGATGGTGAAAACCTGTGTTAAGAATATTTTGTATATTCTCCGAGAAAGAGATATTTGAACTTACTTGAGTCATTTCGGAGGTTAAATATTTTTCAGGGAATGCTCAGCACTGATTACTTCATGAAAACACATAAATAAGGATGGTAAGATGTTTGAAATCTTTCACGGAATCTTACATTTAAAATATATATATATATTTATTTACTTGCCTGCGCCAGGTTTTAGTTGCGGCACACAGGATCTTCATTGCCCCCTGCAGGATCTTTTAGTTGCGGCATGCGGGATCTAGTTCCCTGATTAGGGATGGAACCCCCACCCCCTGCACTGGGAGCATGGAGTCTTCACCACTGGACCACCAGGGAAGTCCCAGAATGTTACTTTTAATCACCTCTATTTCTGTGCAAGTTTGTATCAAAAAAATTAAAATTTCAAAAGGGACACACTCAGGAATGATTTCAATGTGATAATCCTCCCAGAGGAGATTTTATTTTATGGGAGTAAAGAACCCTGAGAATCTGAACTAAATTACTCAGGCCATTAAGACATCTCTGACAGTTCTAAAGAGTGCTGTGAGAACTACACCAGAATAGTAATATTCCTGAAGTCTGCACTTACTCCCATAGAATAACCCATGTAGCAGGGAGCTTCCCCAGCCCACATATTGCATCATGCACATAAAAGGGATGTGCTGGTAAAGATCTCTGTCTCACATTTCACCAAGAAGTTTTAATATGTACTATATTGGATTCTTTCCAATTTGGTTGTAGTGGTTCTGTGAATTTCACATTTATTTTTATATATTATATCTCTGAGGTATGTGAGCACTCAAGAAAATATGTGAGAAATATAATCATTAGTATAGTTTTAAAACAGTAAAACAGAGTTATTATAAGCAAATGTTAAAATATGGTACAGCAAAATTTTTCCATATATGCTATTTGGAATATTCTAGGAGGAGAACCATTGGCTTCCAAATTAGTTAGCAGGTTTTTCCCCTTGCACATGAATAATATAACTAAATATTAATTTTTATTGCTATTTCCCTTATAAAATATTTATACTATGTAGAATTTCATGTTCAAATATTTCTTTTAAAATTAATTTAATAAAATATGTGGGTTTTTTTCCTGTAAAACTCCTGATTGCCTCTTATAAAATGATGCAATGGGTAGGGGTCATTTCACCAGAGGTGAAGAATATAAAAATAATTGTTGAGAAAAAAATGAAGCATTTTGCACACAATTTTAATTCCAGCCTCACCAGAAATTGGTCGTTAACAGGAAAAGCTGAGGAAACAATGAACACAGTTTAATATTGCAGATAGGAAAGTAAAGATGTGAAATAACTTTCCAGTTTATTTACTTTGTTTTCAGCAGGCATTATTCATAGAAACTATCATTTGTGGTCCTAGAACATAAAAATTATGCCACTATCTATGTTTGGTGATAGAAAATTGTGATTCCACCGAAAAAAGGGCAGCTATTCAACCCTTTGATGACAAACCTTGCTTAATTTAGAGGGAGTTTGGATTCCTGCTTTTTCAGAATGTCACCTTAATAACTGTTTCATTTAATACATAATATGAATTCTCAGTAGGACACTAGGTAGCAAATTCCTTGAAAATAGGGATTATATATCAATCAGTGCTTATCAATGGGCCTCGCATTTAGCAAGTGTTTAACAAATCTTTTTTAATATTTAAGCTCTACTGAGGGTAGGCAGACCTCCCGGTGAAGTCAGTGTTTCATCCCTCAGCTCTGCACTAGCTAGCTGCCTGATTTCTAGGGCGCACTTTTGTCATCTGTAAAATGAAGGGATGAGAATAAATGGTCTCTAAAGTCCTTTTTACCTCTAACATGTTATTCTGCATAATACAGTGCTGTACAAGACTACTGCACCGCACTGAGCACAGAAACATTGTATGAATTCAGACAGTGTAAATTACAATGTACTCTCTTTGACATGACATCCTCTTCTGGTTCTTCTCATCTCTACTTCCACTCCGTCCAGTCTTTTCATCGAGGCCTCCAGTCTCAGCTCCAATTCTCCCTGCTTTTTGTTGTACCCAGCTCAGAGATCATGGAATAATATTTCAACTCCCATCATTCTGCCAAACTAACCCCTCCACACCGGAGGACAGGATCCACACAGCCTGGCACTTTTGACTCGAGCCCTGAAGTGCTAAGAGCCATTGGAGAGGAGTTACCTTGACTTGCATAATACTGCTGTGGCAAGAGTGTGGCAAGGACCCTCGGATGGGCCATGATATCAGAGATCTTTTTACATGCTGCCCTTCATCTCACACAGAGGCAATATCAAATCGCTATCCCACCAGGTCCTTTTTCTCCCTGTAACAGGTGATCTATTCTCCTCAATGACAGATAAGTCCAACATGGACTTGCTCAATTTCCCACTTTCCCACCAATAAATCCATCCTTGTTTGTTTTCCTCTATCCCAGAGAAAAAGCATCTCACTAAGTTTTATTTGAAATCTATTATGAAATCCAGTTAAGACTATCTTTTAAATAACTCCTAAACTATCCAGCCTGCCTCCCTCTAGACTTACTTACCCATTATTAGTTTGGACTGCTACATTTCTTCCCATTGACTATTGCTACAGCTTAACTTTCCTCTATGCTACCCATGTTCTTAAGTGAAAGCAATTTCCACATTGCTGCGCAGTGATGCTGTTGGTTCTAAAATCCTGATTCTTTAGCTTAAAATCATTTATTAGCCCTCATTGTGTACAGAATTAATTCTTCAGTAGTGCAGACAGCATCCTTGAGGGTATGACTTCACTTATGTTTCCAAATGGTTCATCCACGTAAAGATTTGATATTGCATACTCCATAAGGAGAAATCCATATGCTGCTTTACTTTGGAGTGCCTCTCCCAAAATCATCTTCATGGAACTTTCTTACTTATCCTTCTTCCTAGATTTATCATGAGAGTGCATCTTAGAACATCCCATCTCCCTCTCTCCACAGAATCATATGCTTTAAGAATGTAGTCATTCTCAGGGCAGGAATCTGGTCTATTTTATCTGTATATCCCCATCACTTGGTGCCCTTGATCACTGGGCTCACTAAATTCTTGTGGATCGACTGAATGAAAAGATCAATAAATACTATTTAACATATACAAATTTAAGAACATTTTCAATTCAGCGTCAGTAGCTAAGTAGCATGACATAGGAGGGAGGATGTTGTATCAGTTATCACAGATTCAAAATCATACTTCTGTCCTCAACTAGGCATTTGACATCAGTTTCCTCATATGTAAAGTGAGGATGATTATGATTCATGCCCTAGCTGGTCAATTGGAAAAATGTAAGTGAAAGCACTTTACAAATGTCAGTTATTATATATGACTGGGAGCTCATTTCATTCTCTTTTGTCTTAATCATTTTCTATGCTCACTGCCTGACACATAGTAGCAATTACTTTTTGACACTCAACTTTTTATTCTCTTTATTTCATGGAATGTGATCAATGTTTTCTAAACATTTTTACTTCAAGAGTGGGGCGTTTCTGAGGTAGACTTCAGAATATATATAACTCTTATTCTATCTTTCTCTTTTCCACATACGCATTACGCAAACACATTGCATCCTCTTTTATCCCCTCCCCCATACACACTCAAGAATGAGGGACTGTTTCAGGTAATTTGCAGTGCCATACAATTTATTCACATTTTAGATAACTTATAGTTTGTATGCATATGTTTATTAAAAATACAATCCTTTTTAAACAACCACCTCTGTTTTATGGAAAGTAAAAGAGAGTATGCAATCTAATATATTAATAAATTATGAGAATTTGAGACCCCATATATAACTGTAAATCCTTTCATTTTCATTGACATGTGTATTTAATGTCTTGTAAGCACAAAAGAGATATTTTCAATCTTGTGAAATTTATAATCTAGTTAGGAAGGCAAACTTGCAGGTATGTAAATACTATAAACCAAATATCACAGACTTGCCCTTTTGAACATTATACACAATGTTCAAATTTTTGTGATTCAACCTCCAATTGCTTGGCTTCAGAATACTTAAATTTTTTATAAGTTTATCTTTTGTAAATAATTTTGAAAAATTTTAGAAATGTTCATGTGTGTCCATGAATGGCTCCTGTTGACACGCACCTTGGCTACTGATGGGTTTGCAAGAGTTGCCCACTGCCAGCTACTCTGAGGCTGGACTTCAGCTCCTGTGTTTTTTTTGTCTCGACTGTTTCCATCTGTGATGCTCAAAGTCAGGGAGATTGAAGAGGCATTGCTCTTACCAGCAAGAGACCTTTACACTTATTTGTGCTTGACAATTAAGAGGAAGAAAGAGAAGGGCTTGTTGCTCAACTGTGAGAGGTGTGGTCCTCCAGCTTCCAGTCCTCAGCTTCCAGCTCTCAGCTCCTTCAGGGTCTTCTGCTTCAGCCTCAAAGAACCTCTTCACCCAAGGTCGTAACCTTCCCAGGGCAGCCTATGATGCAAGACAGGTCTGATGAGCAGTTTTCATCCTAGGGCTCCATGTTGGGTTGACCAAGGCTTTGTCTAGTCTGCACCACAATTAAATTGCTCCCACTACCCAATCCCTGTTTTCTCCCCTCTTCCTTTCTTTAGTATGGGTGTTGGTCCCTAGTAAACATCTTGCACACAAAACTCTGCTTCAAATTTGTTTCCAGAGGACCCTACCTTCAATAGAGATTCTGCCCAAAGGCGGCTGCTGCCTGCTCCTTCTGATAACAAGCCCACCACTGAGTCCACTGCCAACATCAACTAGAGTGAATCTTTCTCTAGTCCCCCAAGAAATAAACCTTTCTCAAGAGAAGAATCGTCTGGTGTTCGGCGTTGTGCGTGACACCTTGGTTCCTCAAAGAAACTCTCCTCTCACATGCCTGGGAGAATAATCCTTTCGGTGTACTCAGGCTGTAGAAAACAAAAGCTGGCAGAAGTGGTTTTCTGCAAGGAGTTCCTGCTTTCTACCTTGCAACTTCTCTTCAATAAAGGCCAGGTCCACCAGCTTGGAAAGATCTCATTTAGCAGAAAGGGAAACGTAGTGAGAACAAAGCACATACTGGTATCTTAATAAGTTATCCCAGGGTGTGAAGCAGGGATGTCAGCATCATGCTTTAGAAAGAGAATTATGCTAAGAGAATAGAGAACTGATTGGATGTTGGGTGGGTTGAAAGTGAATGGAAACAAAGAGATTAGTCTAGGTGAGATGTGAGTGAAGCCCAGACTACAGAAAAAGCTATGAAGAGAGAGGCTGAAATGAGTGATTGTTCAGAGTTAGATGTAGCTGATTTTAGAACTTGGGGTGGAAGGAGTCAAAGATGACTACAAGATTCTATTTGGAACTAATGAAAAGATGATGATGCCATAAACAGAAATAGAGACACAGAAAACAGGGCCGTTTTTAGGGTAAGAGAATGAGTTTAGCGGGGGAAGGGCAGAGTTTAGTTGGCTGTAAGGAAACATGGATGTGTAGCGGCTAAATGGAGGTTCGGAATACCCAATGAGAAGTACTGCTGAATCATCCAGAACTGCTTTCTTTAAAGAACTTTCTTAATGTGGCAGTGGGATGACATGGGAAGGGAGGATATTTGTGGTCAGAAAATTCTCACAGTTGGTACGCAAAATTTGTTAATATCCTCCTGACTCTACTCCCTCCATGGCTATAACTTGGATATAGGCAGGATTCCAGAGGTGCCTTGATTTGTGCTGAAAGAGAAACAATTAGATAGTGCATCTGAAAGCAAGCCAAGTAGGTATTGGGTGGAAGATTGAGAACTGAAATGTTCTAGCTCTTAAAAATAAAAACAACAACAATAAAACAAGACACCCACCTCCACCGCCACTGCACACACACAACCACAAATCTCCAAAAAGAGGATAGAGACTCACTATTTCCTAACTCATTCGCTTTTTTCAGGAGAAGAGAGAACTGATGAATATTCTATTTCATCATAATTTGGGATCAGATTAAGCTAGAGGAATGGGGTTCTGCAATTCTTTGGCATCATTACATGCACAAAAGGAGAAAGCTTTTGACCCCAACTGAAAGATTCCTGTCATTTAAATATTAGCCATTAAATCTCTGCTTCCTGGAATCTGAAATAAAAACTCTAAATCTCTTGGAAATATCTATGAAGCACACAATTTTCATTCGCAGTATGTCTTAGACATAGCAGATGCTAATATAATTCACACTTCTTCCATCTGAAATGTCTGACATAGCATAGTATTAATAATGTAAAGATTATGTGAAATAAAATACTTCTGAAAAATTTTAAGGCTAATAATAATTATAGTCTTTAAAATGATAGTATTTATTGAGCACTTATGATATGTCAGTTGATATACTTTTCTTGCCAGTCTTCTATATCCAATCTTTGAGGGAGGTGTAATTATTGTCCCTATTTTACAGAAGAGAAAACAGAAGCCAAGAGATTTTAAGTAAATCTCTCAAAGTTATACAGCTTATAAATGTGAAAGACAAAATATAAAAATAGGGCTGTCTAATTTCAAAATGTTTATCTTGACTGTACACTATAGAATCTTCCCTCCATGGCACCAAACCTTGAATTTGGACGTCTGTAGATTAAAATATGTATCTTGAAAAGTTCTGAATAAATTGTGAAATAAAAGCATTCATTGCTTGTCATGATTGTTGCTAATCAATGTGTTAAGAGAAGGCAATATTAAAAAAAATTTTTACACTTAATGGTTCCAACATGCAGAGGATTTTGATAGAATACTACTTTTTAAAACGTGTAATCAACTCTTTGTGTGGGATATCAAAATTTAGTTCAGTTCAAAAATGTGTCAATCACAAAGAGAGGTACAAAACCATGGATACAATGGATAATTCTAAACAACATTTTAAAAAGCTTTAGGGGGGCTTCCCTGGTGGCACAGTGGTTGAGAGTCTGCCTGCCGATGCAGGGGACATGGGTTCGTGCCCTGGTCCGGGAAGATCCCACATGCCGCGGGGCGGCTGGGCCCGTGAGCCATGGCCGCTGAGCCTGCGCGTCTGGAGCCTGTGCTCTGCAGCGGGAGAGGCCACAACAGTGAGATGCCTGGGTACCGCAAAAAAAAAAAAAAAAAAAAAAAAAAAAGCTTTAGGGATTGATTTCCATGATTAAAGCTATCCTGCATATTTCATTTTTATACCATTTTGGAGAACATTACAAGTTAACTTTTGAAAGGTATAATTCTCTAATTTAAGGGCTTCATTTTATAATACTTTGAAATTATTAATTAAAATCTTTAATACCTTTATTCCAAAGTTGAGGCAAAATACCTGTTAAACATTTCAACAGTTCCTCTGTGATTCAGCAGATTGGGACACTTTTCTGGCTAGTTCTTATGCCAGTATAATATAATAGCATAGATAGAATACATTAGAGTTGGACGCTGTATTAGTTACAGTACCATTGGACTGTGATTTATTTTAAAAGACTGCAAAGCATATGTCTCATACACAGAACAAGCTTGTTCCAGCTCAGTTGGCAAAGTGAGTGGGTGGCGGGAAGTACTCTACTCCATGCTGTTATTCAAGGATCCAAGTTGATGAAGGCTCTGCCATTTCAACCATGTGGTATTGACATCCAGCCAGTTGAAGTGGGGAGAAAACCTAAAGGATTTTAAATGGGAGTTTTAAAGAAGCCAGGAATTGAATTGTGTACATGACTTTCACTCATATCCCATTGGCTGAAATTCACTGCAAGGAAGGCTGGAAAATACAGTCAATGTGTCCACGAGAAGAGGAAATGAGTATTAAGACGTTAATGACAATCTCTGCCACAGACAAAGGTAGATTTAAGTCCCAACAATGCCATTTACTTTCTGTGAACTTGGACACATTACTTAACTTTTCTGAGCCTCAGTTTCCTCTTTTGTAAAATGGTAGTAATACTAATTCATACTTTGTATAATTGTTATAAGGATTAAAAGTGATTTGTGCATAGTGTACTTAGCTCAGTATTTGACAATAGGAACTACTTGGTAAATGATAACTCTTGTCTTTTTGCGAGAAGAAGGTATTCAAGGACATCGTTTTGGGTATTATAATAGGAGGTATCAGAACTGGGTAGGTGTGATTGAGTATCAGAACTACTGAACAAAATCTTAAGCAAGGGACAAATTGCAACGCAGGTTTATTTATTATTAAGTAACAATAATGATAGTTAACATTCATTGATTACTAACTTGATAAAGACCTTTACATAGATTAATTTATTCAATACTCACAATAATCTTATTATGCAAGTGCTATTATTATACCTATTTTTTAGTTGAAGCAACAGAGATTTAAAATATTAAGTAATTTATACAAATCTACAACCAGGAAATTAGAGAAATAAGATTTGATTGCAGATCCACCTTACTAGAAAGTTCAGGTTCTAAAAAAAGTCTATATCAGAATCTAGGGTGAAGGGGATTCATCAAGTCTAAAAACAAAAATGAATAGAACTTATCAAGAGTGTTTGGAAGGATTGTTATCAGTTCTCAGCCAAGGCCAGGAACATGAAAAGTCAAATTCTAAAGAAGTCCAGAGGTAGGTCTGTCTCAGGATGGAGCAGGGGGACATCATTAGCAATAACAACTTTGCCCACTTAAAATTTTTGCCTAGAGCAAAACGACACATCTCAGAGTATGAGGATGGGTGGGGAAAGAAATATCTAATTATTTGTAGGATCTTGTTTGAGATTCAGGTTATCACTCCAGGGTGTTAGGATGCCACCTAGAGATACTGCCAGGTCATGGCTGAGGTCCTAATCATCCTACCATACCAGGAGGGACGACAATCAAAGCTCCTGCAGCCCCATAAGTCGTGGAAAGGAGCTGATGTTTGGCAAGCTTGGAAACACCTCCAGCAGCAGGTGAGGGCCAGAGGAGGGTGTGACATAACTAACGATTCCCACCTATAATATGCACCAAGAAGGAGGTGAGGGATACAATTTGGGGACTGTGGGTTTTCCTAGGTTGGGGGCTGGTTACTACTATCAGGGTTTAGATTACAGGAAGTACAGCTTCTGCTTGGGCAGGAAGCCAGGGTCCAAACAATGTTCAGAGTGCCTTCTCTGATCCCCTCAGATGAATGTGATCTACCCTGCCTATAAATCCCTAGATACTTTTTATGTAGTCAGTGCTCTCTACATATTTATAATGGCATTCAAAAGTCAAAAAACCACAGTCATTTGTAGTTCTGTATGAGAGTGATTCAAATAGAGGAGGAGAATCAGATTTCCAGAGACATTTTGATACCAGATGAAGCTGGAGGTTGCTTGGGGAATGGAGGTGGAATAAAAATGACAAGAGAAAATATTGATAAAGTAACTTCTGCTAGCTGGCATATTTTGGGTGAAAATATCCAATACTGCACATAATCTTGTAACATATTTTAAAATTGGTAATAATGTCTTCAATTTTTAGCCCCCAAACAGAAACAACTGGCATCATCTGCTCCTGTTAGTAGTAATTCATGGTTTATTTTTACTAAATAAAAGCTTTCTGCTCTATATTTGAGCCAGAGCCTTTCTTAAATTTCACACACTACACACACACACACACACACACACACACACACACACAAAGTGTCTATGGATTTTAAGGATGGCAATGCCATTGGCTTTCTTTCCATTCACAATTTAGAATTAAATAATGCAATTTAACAACACTGAAACAAATGCCACAAGGAAAGAGAACCTGCCATTTGAAGTGGAATAGAAGCTCTGCTGCTAATGGGACCATGCTGTAACTCTCCTGAGCTATAGGAGAGCTAGACACATCCCTGTGGAAAGTAGCAATTACCTTCAGTCTCCCTGATCTGAAGTAATCCTTGCTACATGCGTCCCTCATTGTGAGTGATGAGGCCCACTGTTTGCTGAGTCTAAAACCAAATGATCTTTCACAAGCAAAATTTAAACTTGAAATAGGTGGCTCCTGATTATGAGTCTATTTTTTTCGTGTACTTTATATGTTCCCAAATCAGGCTCAGGCTGGCTACAGATGGTGCTGGTCTGTAATGAGAAGGGCTCTGAAGCTGCTCTAGCTCCCAAGGGAGGGTTCGGTAATGGAACTAACTATGTATTGTCCACCTTATATACTAGATTTGATTTTGGACTATTTGCCCAACTGTGTGTGTTTATTTCTCTGCACTGGAAGGCTTCCATTAGCTCCAGGCTGATTGAACATAGACTATGGAGTGAGAAGGAACAGAACATTTTTTCCCCCCTGAATGCTGATGTAATCCCTTTTCTTTTACTGACAACTGAGTAATGTTTTCCATTGGAAACTGTGTTAGAAATGAGCTGATATTTGCAGTCATTAGTGAAAAAGAATTGTTTTGATCCCAGGGAACAAAGTGAGCATTATTTTTTGGATGACATGGTTTCAGAAGTTTGTGCCTAAAACTTGTGTATTCAAGACCCTGAAAGAGAAAGTGCTAACAATTTAAAGCTGAAAATTACCTTGTTTCGGTAAATCGAAAGATTAATATTTAAGACCTCATAAATTTTGCTCACAGAGCATAGCCAAATATTATTATCATAACGAAAACAAAACCCTCAACTCAGCAAATTAGTCACCGAAGACCACATGTAAATTGACATTTTAGTTTCTTAACTAATGGAATCATTTGTCATTTTAGTGAAGCAGTTCATTATAAAAATAAATTAAGAATAAGTAAATTGTAGTCATAACAATCATGATGAAATTATTAGTAATTACATTTACCGGCATGAAAGTTTTTTGCATGCTTCTCGTCAGCAGATGTTATTCAAAATAACTTTGGAAATAGGTATTGATGTTATATCAAGGTTTATTTTTAATTTAAAAAAGCATAGTGGAAGTAAGAAAATTGCTAATTAACATTAGGAAAAATATTGTCTTTCTCTTTCAAATATATACAAACTCAACTACGCAATTCTAATACAAAATGAAGAAAATGAGAAATCTCTCTACTACTTTAACTAGTAAAAGGAAAATTGGAAAGCAGAGATCAGCTCATGCAGTTTCTAAATAAAAGAAAAGGAAATTACATTTCTCTGGGTAAACATTTACTTCCTAAAGCGTGCCAACAAAAGCTACTATTTTAGAAGTGGGACATGGTAGTAACTAACTTGTACTTAGTTGATTTAATTGAAAATGTGCTGTTTTTCCTTTTAAGTCTTGTGTTTTAATTGTAGAATAAAGAATTTCCAATCTGATTTTCTAATTGCACTTGGGATCTGGTATCCTGTTTACATATGTATTGATCTGTCAGATGGCCTCATATGTATCTCGGTGGGCCATATTAGGAAGAACATTTAACCCATTTTTACTGTGATACCCATTAACAGAACATCTTTATTTCTAAAGTTTTAAACATAATTTTTATACCTAACGTTCAATTTATGCAGATAACCATCATGCTGCTGATTTGAAACTTCAATTAGTAAAATTTCAGGTGCGAAAAAAAATATATTTTTAAAATTTTATAAAATGCGATTTAAATGCCGACATACAGAAAAAAATAACATTGGCTAAAAATTACTTCTCTTTCTACTCTATTTAAGGTTTACACAGAAACATTTCCCCAAATGGCTACTATGGCTATTGTTGTGTCTAGCTCATGTTTGGTGTTAATAAATTGGTTTAGCAAGATAAGACAACTTTTCTTTCAAATTTGCTTGTGCACCTAACTATATAACATGTTCATATGTATGTGTGTGTGTGCACGGTGTGTATATATATATATATTTATATGAAGTAACAAAAATGGCAACTGTTCGTAGTTTTCTTTACAAAAATGAAACACTTGCAATGCTTTCAAAATAGATTAAATTATTATAACCACTGCTTATCTTGTTACGATTTTTTCTTAAAAAAATAATGTTGGACCTATCAGACCAGTCATCTGGGGTAATATTTGGAATTGAAATGATCTTGCCCAAGAGTTATATTCAAGTGAATTTAGAAAAAGACAGTGTTATTACCAGATAGTGGAAATTGCTCATTAAAGTCTAATGGATTCAGCACCTAAAATGAAGGTGGAGAATGGAGCAGTGGAAGGAAAATGGAAAGGAGAGGGAAGAGGATGAGAGACTGGGGAACAGGGGAGAAGATGGGAATTTTAAATCTCATAATGGGTTTGGGATAGGCTTCTTAAGAGCAAACATACTTCTTGGGTATTCCTTTCACTTATAAACAGTTACAGCTGCTTCTTCATTTACG
>NC_139149.1:51216663-51324163 GCF_964270905.1 Leucopleurus acutus
TGTAGGTTCTAAAGAAAAACAGCCCATAAAACAAAAACCACCAGGGTAAAGCTACCAACAGAAACTTAAGTTAATGATCTGCTCTTCTAATTAATCAGCTTATGTAGCCTCACTTATCCTATTGACATCTTGAGTTTTTGCAATTGGTGTCCATGAGCTTAATATCGAGAAGCTCTGAAGTTATAAGAGTGTCTCTCATATTGCTACTAGCTGTCATTATTTATGTGCCTTTGTGGCAGCCTTTGCTATTGGTCAGGGACTTTTTCTGTGTAATCATGATGCACCTTCCATTTCCAAATCCATTGACCTAACAGGGAGCCTTCACTATATGCCAGTTCTCTTGTCAGGAATGCAATTTGCAGGAGTGAAGATGGGCCAGCATATGGGCTGCTCCCTCATTCATTCTTCTTGATAGTGCAGTTGCCTTAAAGTTAAACTTCCCTGGTATGACTTCAAGGCTCACAACAGCAGGAGTTAAAAAGGACATATAGAGTGGTTTGTTTTTAATGTAGTCTCATAGTGTCAGAAATTTACACAATGTGAAGGGAATAAAGGAAGTAAGTGATCTGGTTCAACCAGTTGCCTGTAATCACTGAATACCTAAGCCATCACAAATTGATCATGGTCTGTTACACTGTGAAGAGAAACCTTGTAGATAAAGATCATACACCTTCCTTAGTGATATTTTCCAGACTTTTAGTTGAGAAGTTTTCCCGTACACAGAACGGACTTCCTCTTGTTTCATTTACTGCAAAGTTAAGGCAATATGGTAGAGTACAAGAAACACTGGGACAGAAGACACACGTTCTACATCCTGACTCCACTACTTTTTATGAGATAAGTATATAATTTCCCCTCTGTATGCCAGTTTATCATTTATGTAGAATTCTTGCCTGTCCTCTCTAGAGAAAAATAGAGAGAAACAGAAATACACACACACAACACACACACACACACACACACATATATATAAAATATATGTAATATAAAGTATAATACATATTTAAGCAATTAATTCAAAGAAAATGAAATAGGCTAGTATCTTCACAATAATAATAATAGCTCCCTCTCACTGAGCAGTTATTGCATGGTAAGTATAATACTTTCATGTGAATCACCTCATTTAATTCTCACAGTAGCCCTTTGAGATAGGGAGTATCATTTCTAGTTTACAGATGAGGAAACTGAGCTTTAGAAAGGTTACATAGCTGGTCAAAGGGTACACAGCAAGTGTTGGTTTTGGAGTTCAAACCCTGTTAGGTTGGGAGTTCCCTGGTGCCTAATGGTTAGGACTACATGCTTTCAGTGCCATGGCCGGGGTTCAGTCCCTGGCTGGGGAACTTAGATCCCACAAGCCACATGGTGCAGCCAAAGGAAGAAAACAAAACAAAAGAGAAAAAAACCCCAACCCCTGTTAGGTTGACTTCACAGACTATAGTCTCAAAGTCTCTGCTATTTTACAAATTCTGAAGATTAGCAAGAGATACTATGAGATCATGGGAGGAATATGGGCTTTGAAGTTTGACAAACTTGTCCTCGAAGTTTGCCTCTGTGGCCACTGGCTATATGACATGAACCAGTCACTTAAACTTTCACATCTTTAAAATGGGGTTAATGCTAGCTATTTCATAGATGGCTGTTAAAAAATTGTAGGAGTATTATATGAAATAATATCTACAGGCACTTAGCACAAAGCCTTAGTTGTTCTATAATTGGCTTCAATTATTAGTAATAAATGATATCAGCCTTGAGACTGACCTCTATGGAAAATGTGCTCTTCAAAGTTTCTTCAAATGAGAGCTCTGATATCTGGCCCTACACTAGATGTTGAGATTAAGACACATACCTGCCATCAAAAGCTCACTGTCTAGTGAATCCATTAGGGTATTTCTTCAGGTTGACCCTGAGTTAAGAATAACATCTCTTCATTGCATTGGATAGTAAGTGGGTCACAGTGGGTGGTCAATAGCTGAATATCTGCTGAATGAATGGATAGATGTTTAGGGGTTCTTTCAATCTGTTAAAACTTAGATTCAACTTTAATGTCTTCTATGACACAGTTGAACAAATTTCAATGGTTTTAGCACTACTTCCTTTTTTCATATTAAAAGATAAGGAAAGTTGGTAATTTCATAGACCACTAATCCTATGCCCCACTACCCTATGGGACTTTTTATCTCTACTTATATTAGTAGCATTAAAAATGAATGTGAACCAAATTCTATCTGCATCATTTATTAGATAGAATCTTCATGGAATGGAAATATAAGCTAATCTCCCTCTGAAAATGGGTACAAGCAATAATAATAATAAACATGTGTAAAATGTATAGAACTTGATATTGGGTGATAAGAATACACTTTAAAAGAAAAAAAAAGAATACACTTTAGATCAATGAGAATAGACACCATCCAAAAATAACAGGGCTAGCTTTCCTGGTGCTTTCTTACTGAATACAAGGCCTAGGTATAAGCTCTAACATGGAATAGGAGTTAGCTCTGGTTGGTGGTATTACTGGTAGGTTTAAATATTTCTTCTTTGTTCTTTTTCATTATGTTCCAAAGTGTCCATAGTAACATACATTCACTTTGTAATTATAAAAATAATAAATAGTATTTTAAAAAATAAACAAGCTCAAGAAGCAAACTCCAATTTTAAAAAATCTTTGCTAGGATATCTGCATTATTTATTTCTTTATATTTATTTTAATATCTGCATTAAAATATACAAATCAACTATATTAAAATTCAAAAGAAAAAATGGCACTTGGAATTATATTCTGTAGGGAATGGAAAGCAATTGGAGGGTTTGAACAAAGCAATGACAATGATTTGAATTATGTTGCAAAAGCATTACCTTGGCTACTATTTTGAGAACAGATTCTAGGAAGTCACGAGTGGAAGCAGAGGAGGCAGTCAGTGGCTAGTAGATAATTCAGTAAAGAGTTTATGATGACTTGTATTAAGATAGCAGTGATCAGAGAAATGCAAATCAAAACCACAGTGAGAAATCACCTCACATCTGTCAGAATGGCCATCATCAAAAAGACCACAAAGAACAATTGTTGGTGAGGGTGTGGAGAAAAGGGAATCCTTGTATACTGTTGGTGGGAATGTAACTTGGTGCAGCTGCTGTGGAAAACAGTGTGGAGGTTCCTCAAAAACTAAAAATAGAACTACCATATGATCCAGCAATTCCACTCCTGGGTAGATATCCAAAGAAAATGAAAACACTAATTTGAAAAGATACATGCACCCCAATGTTCATAGCAGCATTATTTATAATAGCCAAGATATGTAAGCAAACTAAGTGTCCATCAACAGATGAATGGATAAAGAAGATGTGGTATATATATACACAATGGAATACTACTCAGCCATAAAAAAGAATAAAATTTTACCATTTGCAACAACATGGATGGACTTGGAGGGTACTATGCTTAGTTAAATAAATCAGACAAAGACAAATACTGTACATTATCACTTATATGTGGAATCTAAAAAAAAGAAATATAAAAAACTAGTGAATATAACCAAAAAAGGATAGCAACAATGAGGGTTTGGGGAAGAGATGGGTTCAAGATATATTTTGAAAGTAAAGATAATAAACTTTTCTAGTAAATTATATATGGGGCATGGGAAAACCAGAGGAGTCAAAGATTTTTGATCAGGATAACTGAAGAAGGAGTTACCATTTACTGAGATGGGGACCATTAGGATAGGAACAGATGAGAGGGTAGAGCACAGTCAAGAGTTTGGTTTTGGATATGTTAAGTTTGAGATGTCTATGAGACATACAGTAAACTTCCTAGTGGGCCAGTGGATATTGTTACATGGGATGACAGGTAGAGGTGTAACTAGGAGTTAAAATTTTGGAGATAGTAACCACATAGATGGTATTTATATGGAATAGATAGGGATTAATAGAGGAGAGAAGTCCATGAAATGAACCCCAGGTCACTGAAGCGTGTACAAAGCAGGAAAATAGGGAGATCCTGCAGTGGTGTTTGAGATGGCTGGAACTGTGGGGTAAGAAGAGAGCAAAGAGACAGTGAGATAGAGAAAGCAATATGAAATGGGCATTTATGCGTAGAGAATGATCAACTCTGAAGTTAGTGGTGATAGAGTAAAATTAAGATTGAGAATCAGTGATTAGATTTAGCACTGTGGAGGTCAAGAGAAGTTTTAGAGTTGACATGAGAAAGACTGGTAATTCTTTTGAGGAGTTCGGCTTTAAAAAAGAGTAGAGAAATAGCCTACTATTGAGACTACTATTTGAGGAGTATCACGATAGCCTCCTAACTGGTCTCCCTGTTTCCACTCTCGATACTTAGGTCAGTAAAGATAACGCTAGCTTCTCTATTAGACCAGCCCCAAATCTCAGTGGCTTAACACCATGTTAATTTTTTTGTTGCTCACGTAGAGTCTAAATTAGTTAATCCTGATTGATGAGTGAATCTTCTCCTAGTAGGAATTTAAGGGCTCTTGTAGAATTATTATTTTTTAAAATAGAACTGCCAACATCACCTTGTTGTCTGTATCTGTCTGGAGGATGACGCATAGCAGGTTATTGTCGGGCAAAGCTTTGTGGGAGAAAACTTCTGCTCATGTTTTATTGATTACAAGTTAGTAACATGACTACTCCTATGTGTAAGTGAGGCTGGGACATGTAGGCTATTGTGTGCCCAGGAAGAAGACAAAACAGTTTTGGTGACCAGCTACAGTCTGTGTCACACCCAAAGGTACCACGCCCCACCACTGAGCCCATGCCTGTTATTTGCTGATGAAAAAGATCTAGGTGAAAAGGGAAAAACCGAAAACTTCACAGTAATAGCCACCAGAAAAAAATCCTTGGTATCTCAAGAAGGCCTAGGATACAGGCCAGGAACAGAGGGATTGGTTCTAGTTAAGGGCACGGATAATTTACTTTTTGTGTTAGAAGGGACTGCGGAGTATGAGGTTGGCAGATTTGGAGGAGTGTGGAAAGTTAATGAGAAGAACTCCACGATTTGCTTAAAAATACATTAAACAAGTTATTAAATGTTTCTTTTATCGAAATTTTTCTGGAGCAGGGTAAGTAGCAGGAGATTGGTTAAGGTTTTATGTTTTAAATTTTGTGCGCCAGTAAGTCAAGAGAACATATACAAAATACGTGAAGCTAAACACTTCATGTAATGTCAAGAAACTGGAAACAAAATTTGACACACTTAAACCACAGCACAAACAATCCACATGAAGAAAATGAACAGTGATTGTTGCTCTTTTAAGCCATGATGGTATCATTTAGCAAATGATTGCTTAAACCCAACGCTAAATAATGTCTTCTTGGCATGAAAGAATATGCTCCTCTTTCCAGACTCAGCTACTTATTCTTTTAATCTGTTATCTGAAAACTGTTCTAATTTTTAAAGTGAACATGAAAGGAATCATTCTAAAAATAAACCTTCAGTATACAGGGTAAAACTGTGCATGAAGACTTACAAACACCAAACAAGAACTCAACAGTCTCTTCCATGTCTCCATCTACACCTCAGGATCCAAAGACTTAGGATGCCTTAAGAAAGGCTTAGCTGGGAGGAGGAGTATAGAACTATTTTAACAGCATTTCCAGGATTTTTCAGTGACTCATAGTTCTAGGCATTCATGTGAATTCCCAACTTGCATTTTAAACTTTACAATCATTTAAAAAGAGAATGCCTTCCAACTTTTCATGATAATGAGATCGAAACTTCTTCACAGAAAGCTTTAAAATAGTTAGTCTTTGCATTCCTTCTCCCCCTCCCTCAAATTTTGATATAGTCCATTGTGTTGTTAGTGGAACTGCTTTGTGAATTTCAGAGAGGCAATATAGTGACTGATAGACTGCAGAATATCAACCACACTGAACAGTAAAGTGGAATTTTTGCTCCATCCTTAGGAAGCACTTCAGCTCTTTCTTGGTTGTCTTCCTCTGATTTTCTCCCTTAGTATACTTACTGGTCAGCTTTGCTGTGCTAATAAGCATCTCCTTCATTTCAGTGGCTTAAACATCAACCATTTATTCTCATTCACATTACATATATGTTTCAGGTCAGCTGGTTTGAGCTCTACATGTATCCTCATTCTGAGACACAAGCTGATAGAATAGCTCCTAAGTGGAAACACACAATTCCTCTTGAATATTCTGCTCAAATATGACATTTGGCAGATCTATTCATATTCTATTGCTCAAAATATGTCATCTATCTAAGCCCCGAATCACAAAGGCAGGGATTAATACTTTTCCCACAGGATGCATGAAAAGTTCTATAGAGAAGGTAGGAGTGAATAATAGAAAATTATAATCCAGCATACCACAGTATTATAAAAAGGTGTGAATCTTAATTTTCAAACTCAGATGTGCAAGAAATATAACTTCTTTAATAATATATAACTTTTCTAGTAAAATTTAATCTTGATCTTTGAGCCCCCAGCCACTGAACTGATAGGACTTAATCAGTTTTTTCTGAGTCTTTCCATTCTTACCCCACTTTAGATTATGGTATAAATGGTCCTATTGACCAAAAAAAATGCACAACCTAAAAGTTGAGAGTTACGGGCAGATTTTCTGAGAACTTCAAGCCCTGGAGACAGACTCTCAGATCGCTGGGAGGGACAGCTCCGAAGAGGTGAGGAAGGAGCCAGGATAAATAGGGGCTTTTGCGACAAAGACCAGGTAGTCCAGACATCAAAAGATTAACATTAGTTAAAAAAAGCCAGACATCTCAAGTTAATGAATTTAGCACTTTAAAAAAAATTAATTCATTAATTAAAAAAATTTTATTGGAGTAGAGCTGATTTACAATGTTGTGTTCGTTGCTGCTGTACAGCAAATTGTATCAGTTATACGTATACATACATCCACTCTTTGTTAGATTCTTTTCCCATATAGGTCACTACAGAGTATTGAGAAGAGTTCCCTGTGCTATACAGCACGTCCTTATTAGTTATCTATGTTATATGTAGTAGTGTGTGTATGTCAGTCCCAGTCTCCCAATTTATGCCTCCCACACTGCCCTACTTTCCCCCCTGGTAACCACATGTTCGGTTTCTACGTCTGTGACTCAGCACTTTTCATTGTATGGGAAGATGCTAGAGTCTGGGCTCATTGAAATCATTCCTTTGATATGCACCTTTGCTACCTAGGGCCACTATGCTGTTCTTTCCCATCCTGAGTCCCCTGAGGGTGCACTGTTGGGGGTGGCTGCAGTGGCAGCCTGTTTGTCTCCGTCCTAAATTCCCTCAGGGCTCACCATTGAGGGCAGCTGTAGTGGCTTGATGGCTGCAACATCCTTTGTTTACTGATGTGGCAGGCAGCATTTTTCATTCACAGTCCCTAACCTTACACTATGTCAAGGTGTTCGTTGATATGTGCATATAGAAAGTTGCTGAGCCATCAAGTTGAGACGACTCCCTTCAGGTCCTTCAGCTTTCTGCAACTTTGATGCCAAACTTTGGGCATGGATATTTTGTGAATTTGCCTGTGGTCCTGCTTCCTTAGATACACCATGAAACTCCTGCCACATCACTGTTGGTTTCTTTCAAGAAACAGGATGTGAGCCCTTTCTGCTCCTAGATCTTGTGAAACTCTCACTTCTTGGTGCTGCATCCCTGTTAGCTTCCTTCAGAAGTAAATACAGGTGGCCTTTGTTTTAGGGTCTGTAGGCTTCTTTGTTTGTCCTAGTCTGGATTCTCCTAGGAAGAGACCCTGAAACAAAGATCTGTACTCAAGGAGTTTACTTGGGAAGTGCAGAAAACACCAGTAGGTTTGTGGGGAAATAATCCAGGAAAAGGAAGACTGCGGGGGGCATTATTAAGCCAGTGAAAGGCTGGAGTGTCATCCTAAATGAAAATGCCGACAAAAAATTCTTCCCCCTGAAGAGAAAGGGGCCTGGGGTATTTGTACACAACCTCTTGTGTGATTCTGTGAAATGCTCAGGAGATAAGCGGAAACAGACTCTCCAGTAAAGGAAAACAGTGACTCTCCAGGGTTCCTGGGGCAGGTTGGGTCCTTCACACTTCCCACCTGTTTTTTTCACGGAGCAGTGAGGCTTTCTGGATCTGTGGAAGTAAGCCTCCAGGTACAGGGATGTGGGCCTTGGCAGTTCCTAGTCAATTAAAGCTCATTGAAAGGGTGAAGGATAAGAGCAGGAAAAATAATTCTGCCACAGCTTGCATCACCTTCCTTATAGCCCGGGGCAGTCCTTCCTACTTTGGGGGGAAGCCTTTTTCTTTCCTGTTTTTGGTTAAAACAGTTCACCTATATTCATGAACTCTCTCCTTGTTCTGACCTTAAGCTTTTGTAAGTAAAACAGAGTGGACTCATAAGGTAATTTGTTTTACTGTTCAGCTGCTTCGACCCATGCTCAGCCCATACCACCCTCTGATCCTGAGGCCATGTACACTATGGAAAGTAAAAGAAAAAGTGGTAAGAAGGACAAAACAAAAATTAAAAGGAATTGAAAGGGAAGCAGGTTAATATCTCAAAGTTGGATGTTGCTGTCCTCTTATATCTCTACAGAGGTATCATGTGGGAGGGTTATGAATCTGGTAGACTAACTGCTAAATAGTAACCTAATTTCCCAGTGGCTTCATACAACACAAGTTTATTTCTGCTGCCAGCACACTCCACTGCGGGTCTGGTGGGGGAGGAAGGTGGTGAAGACTGAACACCAGGCAGAAATCCAGGCACCAAGGCCCGTTCCATCTTGTGACTCTATGTCTTCCAGATTCTCACAGATACTCTAGTCATTCTCTAGTGGTAAGAGTCTGGAGGGTTATTCAGGGGCGACTTTTATGGACAAGTATGAATTGGAGTTCATCACTTCTGCCCATATTCTATTGGTTAAAATTCAGTCATATGGCTGACCAGGAAATCTAGTGTCTTTATATGCTTAGGAAAACATGGGTAACATAACAGTAAATAACTGGCTAGTTTTTGTTATGGTGTGCAAATGATTTAAGAGCAAAACACTGAGCTAGGAATATGAAGACATTAGTTTTAATTCTATTTCTCCACTTACTATCTCTATGACCCCTAACGTGGTTATTTACCTCAGTGTTGATCTGTAAAATAGTGACAATAATATCTGTACCACTTACTTAGACTCATAGGCTGTTGGAACCCAAAAGGGCATTAGGTATCGTTGAGTTCAGGCATCTTTCTCCAAGTCTATACTTAAGACCACCTGTGCCAAATTACTTGGGCAACACCAGGACTTACTAAAAATCTCTGATGTAGGAAAGCCTTAGAATCTGCATTTTTGTAATTATTCCAGGTGGTTCTTCTCTATACAAAAGTTTGAGATCCACTGACCTTGTTTAAACTTTTAATTTTATAGTTATAGAAATAAAAGCTCACAGTAATGTAGGGTGACACTGGATAGTGCTAGTTTGTATAGACTAAGGCTGAAATCCCTATCTCCTGAGTCACTACCCAATGTTTTCTCTCTTTTTTTTTTTCTTTTTTGCTAAACCACCCTGCCCAGTGAGGTTATCTTTGAGCATCAGGTAACATAATGTATGTAAACACATTCCCTTTGAAATAAAGCTCATCATATTTAAAAATATTATTTAATTTTGTAGCCCTGGTTAGCAAACATCCTCTTTGGTCTTTATGTAGCTTTGAAAATATTATTCAACATTTATGAAAGCTTAGAGACAAAATGTAGCAACAATAGTTTAGTTATTCAACTTTAAAATTTCCCTATTATTTTAAAACAATCTCTCATTCCTAAAAAGTGCTCTAGACCAAGGCAGCCATGTGTGAATGTGTTCTATATGTCTGGTATCTACCTCTAGACCTCTGTATCCAAACTTTGAAGGTGAGGCTTGCTTAGGATTACTGCACCTCCCGCCTGTAAAACCCAAACCCTACCATATGTCTGTAAAAAATTTTAATAAACAGAAACCTCAGTTAAATAGAGTTGGGAGACCATAAGGGGGAGCTCTCATGCCCTGTGACAATAATGGAACCTAACAAGAAGAAGAAAAATTCTGGGCTTCCCTGGTGGCGCAGTGGTTGAGAATTTGCCTGCCAACACAGGGAACACGGGTTCGTGCCCCGGTCTGGAAAAATCCCACGTGCCGAGGAGCGTCTGGGCCCGTGAGCCATGGCCGCTGAACCTGCGCGTTCGGAGCCTGTGCCCCACAACGGGAGAGGCCATAGCAGTGAGAGGCCCGCGTACCGCAGATTAAAAAAAAAAAAAAGACTCTTCTTTCCTGGCAATGAAAAGCCATAGATACTTTGTTTACTATAATCCCTCCCAACTTCCTTTTCCGCTCTATAAAAATGTTTTCCTTTCCTTGGCATACAGGTACTTGCACGTGGCTCACGTGATTGCAGACCCCGAATTGCAATTCTCTGTTGATCCCGAATAAACCCATCTTTGCTGGAGAAATATCTGGCAGTCTGTTTCAGGTCAAGGTGTCTAGTTGATCTTGGGTAGAAGACCTCTTCGTATCATTGCAACATCCTGGGCTTAATATAGCTTTCTACCCTTACCCCAGGGACAGTTTTTGTATTTTGTTGTTTTGCTTTTTCCCCCTCAGAAGCAATGGATTTTTTCTAGGTCCTGGGTGGTAAGAGGTTTCTCTATTCTTCTCTGATGGTACATAGGTTTTCCTTCTACCTCTTCCCCAGAAGCAGCGCATTTTTGACTAGGAGCTGAGAAATTCAAGTGGAAGGTCTTGCTGCTCCCCACCCCAAGGTGGAAGGCTTTTGCCTCTTACTAGAAAAGGGGCTAGGGAAATAAGAAGGGCTTTATGCCTGTCCCCCAACAGCTGCTGACCACCTCCTACATACCTCACTAGATCTTTTGTCCTCACTCCAAATCTTTCTTGTGAACATTTGATGGAGGCCTATAGACAAGAGCTTAATGAGAGAGTATGAGTTTTCCTTGTTTCTGTGATTCCTAGGTTTTTCAAGCTATTGGATTGGCCAAAAGGTTCGTTCGTTTTTTTCTGTAAGATGGCTCTAGTCGCACTTAGTTGTCTTTAACTTCATTTGAAACAATTTTGTTAGATTGTATGTGACAGCTGTCATACCAGCGTGCATTTAAAAAAAGACTTATCAAAACTGGTGAATTTTTGTGTAGCCATTTCAATATTGAAGATGGAAGAAACATTTTTGGCATATTATGCTTTATTATTTCAAGAAAGGTAAAATCGCAACTGAAATGCACGAAAAGATTTGTGCAGTGTATGGAGAAGGTGTCAAAAGTGGTTTGTGAAGTTTTCTGCTGGATGATGCTCCACAGTAGAGTAGACCAGTTGGAGTTGATAGCGATCAAATCAAAACAATAATTGAGAACAATCAACCTTATACCACACGGGAAATGGCTGACAGACTCAAAATATCCAAATCAAGCACTGAAAATCATTTGCACCAGCTTGGTTATGTGAATCGATTTGATGTTTGGGTTCCACATATGTTAAGTGAAAAATAACTTCTTGACCGTATTTCCCATGTGATTCTCTACTGAAAAGTAATGAAAACTTTCCATTTTTAAAACAAATTGTGGCGGGCGATGAAAAGTGGCTACTGCACAATAATGTGGAACAGGAGAGATGGTGGGGCAAGTGAAATGAACCACCACCAACCACACCAAAGGCCGGTCTTCATCCAAAGGAGCTGATGTTGTGTATACGGTGGGATTGGAAGGGAGTCCTCTATTATGAGCTCCTTCCCGAAAACCAAATGATTAATTCCAGCAAGTACTGCTGGAAATTAGACCAACTGAAAGCAGCACTCGAAGAAAAGCATCCAGAATTTGTCAACAGAAAACGCATAATCTTCCAACAGGATAATGCAAGACTGCATGTTTCTTTGATGACCTGGCAAAAACTGTTACAGCTTGGCTGGGAAGTTCTCATTCATCCACCATATTCCCCAGACATTGCACCTTCGGATTTCCATTTATTTCGGTCTTTATAAAATTCTCCTAATGGAAAAAAATTTCAATTCCCTGGAAGACTGTAAGAGGCACCTGGACTGTAAGAGGCTCAAAAAGATAAAAAGTTTTGGGAAGATAGAATTATGAAGTTGCATGCAAAATGGCAGAAGGTAGTGGAACAAAAGGGTGAATACATTGTTCAATAAAGTTCTTGGTGAAAATGAAAAATGTGTCTTTTATTTTTACTTAAAAAACTGAAGGCACTTTTTGGCCCACCCAATATATTCTAGCCTACAGTTGTCCTATCTCATAAAGTTATGTGAAGACAAAATGAGTTAGTCCGTGTGACACATTTACAAGAGAACTTAGTATATATGAAGACCCCAATAAATATGAATTAGTGTTAAAAACAATGCTAATAAATTTTTCTTAGGATTTTGATATTTTCCTGTTTCCCATAGCTTGTTTTATTGTTATTTTCTTTCTGCTTTCTGGTCCACTTTAATGACACACCTCTTCAATTTCTAGACTTTGTTACCTAAGTCATTGCCAAAAAGAAATTTTATAAATGATCAGCTATGAAGTTATTGGCTATTATATTTATTCTTTGACATTCTATTTAAATCCTTGCTAAGATTGTTGCCAAGAAAATGGGTGGTGAGAATTGCATATTTTGAAGAAAGTGGAATGAGTGTACTTCCTGTAGCAGCTATATACTATTTGTTTCATTTCCATGGAAGATATCTTCTTTAAAGAATATACTATAAATTTCTTTTAAATAATAAAAATATCTTTAAGCCAAGAAAAGACAAAAAATATTAACTTAAAAGATATTTTACTAAACAGTGAAATCTGTTAAACAACACAGTATTAAAATCAGTCACTACTACAGCTGCCAGCTATATAGATCCCAACATTTTAGCTAAAAAAGAAAAGAAACATTTGTTTCAGGTAAATAATAAATGAATACTTAAGAATAGCAATAGTAAAACACTTTCTGATACACAAAATATGGTTCCAAACATTTTTGTATATTTCCTAAATTGATCTCCTTGTCAAGAAATGTTGCTCATCACTATTCTTGAGTCTCTGAAATTTTCTTAGGAATTTTCGATGTTTGAATTTTTGATGTTATTAACACAGCAGAGTTCAGGACAGTATAGCTTAGTCATTTCTGGAATGAATGAAATCAGTAATTTCAGACAACTCAATGACAAAGTCATTTGTTCAATCATTCATTTATCAAACAAATATTGTGTGAAAGTTACAAGCACTGTGCTAAAGGGATATAGCGAGGGATGAGATGAACTTCAAGGTATGATTATGTTCTGCGAACAGTGTATACACAACAAATAAATGACGTGTCAATGGAAAATACCAAAAGTGCTTCAGAAATTTAAGTGATTCAGAAATATATAAGAGTTTCTAGTCAGAGATGTGAGCATAATGAATTAATATCATTACCACAGCTGAATATTTTATTTCTTTTATTTAGTTATTAAGCAAATCTACTTTTTTAACTGCCCTCTAAACATGAATTAGACAACAAAACTGAGAAGCAGACTTCATATAAATGGACAAATAAAAAAAAGGAGATGGTAGACTTGGAGAGAGACTGGTCTTCATGATTCCCAGTTCAGAGGCAACATTATGATAAACTGAGAGGGACCCTTTAAAAATAGTCTGCTTTCAGTACTGTCCATAAGTGGCTTTGTAAAAAAAATCTTGGCTCTGAGTTAGTGATCATAGAAAATTGAGATTATTTTGTAGAATCTGAAACTGCTATAAAAATTGATAGCACATGAAATTTACTTTTAAAATATTTCCAGTGAAGGTTGTCAGTGAGCTTCATGTGTAATATAAGCATTTTGAAAGGGCAGTTTAGTAAAACAGGAAATAACCCAAGTTAGGATGGCTTCAATAACCAATGAGAATAACCTGCATTCAAAAGCCATAGGAATTTAGGCTAAGAGAATGCTGCTTGTCACACATTTAAAATGCACAAAACAGTAAAGGAAGTAGAAGGAAATTTAAGAGCCGAGGTTTGAAACAACGAACGTTGTGTTTTATCACAACGAAGGCATAGAATATGAACTGGACTTTTTCAGTCATTGAAACACTAGACAAGGAGAGGCCTGCCTGGTATCTTTAAATCTGTGAAAGCAGATTGTTTCAAGAAATGCTGTATTTCAAGACAAATTTAATCAGACATATTTAACTAACAGAAATATTTTTACTTCTATTAATGTATTTAGAGAGATGAAAATTCAAATTTGAATTGTGTTCTTTTTTGCTTGGATGCTTGCTCTTAATTAAAATACTTGTATCCTTTAATCCCCTCTATCCTTTAGTTTTTTGCTATGTATGAAAGTCTAAATCATGGAGAATTAGTGAGAATATAAACTCTTTTATAATGGCTTTATTTTCATATTACTAAAATCTTATTAAAATGTAGAAATGTTAAAATATTGTGTCTGTAAAATGTGATACTGCTGTTAATTTTGGAGGGTTTAATTTTGGAAATGGATATTAATTGCTCTAAAGATTAAAGTGTTATTCTTTGATGTTTCTGGAATGTATTCACCCCTTGAGATATGCCGTTACACACCTTTCTTTCTGAGAAATTTGGCATTTAGAGACATGAGAGTTTAATTTACATAGTTGACTATTTTTTAAATTTTTTTACTCTTAAATTTAAAACAGGTTCTGCTATTCCCATAAAATTTCTGTGGTTTCACAGAAATATTAAAAATGCTTATTTAGAGAACAAAATTAGTTCAAAACATTTCAGTAATGTACTTATGACGTGCTCAACAATGACTGAGGAATAACTCAGAAAATAAATTAAGTAAAATGTTCCTACTCTCAAAGAATTGACAATACAATAATCAGAAAATACTCATGAAATGATTACCAAAATGAGGGATATTGATAAAAATGGTAGTACAATGAAGAGAAAAATTATTGCAAACTGGAATGTTTGGCAAATTGTGAGGTGAAACTTGAATGAAGCGGAGAATTTAGATTGGAGAAGATATGCCAAAATAGAAGATTCAGCAAAAGTTTTATGAAGAGAGTTTATTTCTGGAATAGTGAGCAGAGGGTCACCTTGCTGGATCAGTTATTTAGAGTCAAATTCTGGAGGGCCATAATGGAAACCAATAGAGGAAAGAAGGAAAAGTTGATTAAAAGAAAAAAAAAAGCCATGTAAAGTCAAGGAAAATTTGGACTGAGATGGGGCCACAGAATCAGGTGAACTCCAGAGTGAAGTTTCAAGAGAGCATTAAGAATCGAAGTCATATTATAGAAGTCTAAGAAGAAAAACAGTTATGATAAATGGTGGCATCAAGAATAGCCCACTCATCTGAGGAAAAGGAAAATTAGGGTCAAGGAAAGTTGTGGAGTTAAGTGTGTGTGTTCAGTATAGATAACACATTCTATAAAATGTGATCAAATGAAAATCAAACATGTGGCGTGAATATATGGAATATACTATTTCTCAAATATAATGAATGCATAGAATTTTATAATTAAAAGCATTAGATACATTTAATTTTCAATGTACTGTGAATCCCTCTGACACCCCAGCAGTCTCTTGTTTGGGGGATGAATTTTTGATAGATGGTAAGATTTAGATTCTTGTTTTCCTCCAATAGGTAACTGCCAGGTATGACAACATGCCACTAACATTAGCAGTGTTGGGACAAGTTGATGCAATTACTACCCTGTTAACCAAATAGGTCTGTGATAGCATCTTTCTGCTCAGGTTCTGTGAGACTGAGGTGTGTGAAAACTCAGTATTCCTAGAATGTAGAGTACTTATTTTGTAATGGATATTTGTTATTTTCTGTCTGTTTAGAATCCTCTCCACAGAGGTGGTTAATCAGTAGCCTTTCCTGCAAACTCCTCCTACCACCCCCACCCAACATAGAAGTTATCATCTGATTCAGATTTGCCCATAAGATTCCCCACACACTTGGTGAGAGTGAAAGGTGATCGGTTCAGGAGAGATAGGCATGCGACCAAGCCAAGGTGATCAGAGCATCCCCAGGGCTTTCGCTTGAGACAGCTGCAGGAAAGAGGTATGCTTTTATTTCATCTGAGATTGCTAAGATAAAAGGACAAACAAACCTAGAGCTGCCAATTTTTTCTGCAGTCGTATCAGAGCAACATTCCTGAGAATGAAGCCAGCTCAGAAAAAGTAGAGCTGAGAGATACAGAAAGACAGAACCCTGATGAAATTGGTTTAGGTTCCTGGATCCAGCTGTGGTTGTACTTCTCAGTTACTTGAGCCTGTACATTCTTTTCTTTTCCTCCGTTTACTGTCATTTGCTATAGAAAGGGTCCTGTTTAATGCAACTAATGAGAACAATTGGTCAAAAGGTAAGAAAAAATACAGTATAAGCAAGGAGAGTTATAACTGTTCCCTTCTCTGAATACCTAGAACACTTTAATCTTCATTTCTATATGAAATGCACACCTCAATCCATACCATGTGTTCCAGTCATTTATGCACTTATTTTTACTTCTGGTACTAGAATGTGAGCTTCTTGAGAGCAGGGATAGTTTCTGGGTTTTTTCTGACATTCTACTGTGTGGCAGACACTGTAACTGGCCAGCCCTCAGTCATCGCAAGCTCCTTCCCCTGTTCACCTACCACTGCAGAGACTGGCAAAGGCCAAACATTCACTTTCCTGGTCTCTCTGCAGCAAAGAGTGATCATGTGATCCAATTTTTCCCATTGAGATATAAGTGGAAATATACTGAGAGAAATGTTTATTTTCTGACAAAAGAAAACGTGTGTTTCTGGTATTCTTCTTCTTTATTTGTGCTTGGAACATGGAAATGCAAGGATGATGTCTTGAGCTACAGCAGCCATATTGTGATAAGGAGGCATGAGCATGAGGGAAACAAAAAGCCAACTTGTTTAAAATGGCAGCTGCACTCTTCCTGGAACTACTTACATCCGAACTTCTTTTTCTGAATTAAATTAACTAAAATTAGAATGTCCATGTTTATCTACGTCTTACCTTACCAAGTTAGTGACTATGTCCCAAACAGAGTTTTTAGATATGCATGAACTTCAATCTAGATATTAATGTCCACCAATCAGTAATTTTGAGGGCGGCAAAATTTTCTGTTGGAAAACATGTAAGCATTAAAATCAGAGGACTTGGGTTGATTTCTATTCTCTGCAGTTTACTAATTATATGATATGACCTTATAAAAGTCCATGAGTATGAATTTCTCTTTTCTTTGATTATTATGTGGGGGTAAATTACATTCTGCAAGTATTTCACAGTTTTGGTATAAAGATTAAGTTTGAAAATGTATGTGAATATATTTTATAAAATGTAAGATGCTAACAAATCGTATTATTTTGTTGTTGTTTAGTTGACTTTTAACTTCCCCATGCAGAATGGAGCTATGTCTTGTTCTTACAAGGGTAAGCAGCAGAAACTTTCTAAGAGAATATTATTATTTATTTTTCATAAATAAACTTGTTTATAAAGTAACATTTAAGCAAAATATATTTCACTATAAAAATAATGCCCTATTTTAATTTGCAAATTATATACTATTACAATGAGCTGTTTATGTTCATCTTCTATAATGACAAAAGAACAAAGGGGTTGTCTGGAGATGATTTATTTGTAACGTCATAAAACTCCAGATTCAGTGTGGTTATTCCAACAGAGCACAAGTGCTGACATTTTAAAGTTAAGCACTGAATGACTGTAAACCTCACACGCTATTTTGATACCATTAGTTGAAAAGTAATGTGGAAGAGTCCTTGACTATGTCTAGAATAATACCAGAAAAATCCAGTATTTGTGTAAAATTTCATAGGATCAGCTGTTTAACCAACAGCTTGATTAAATATCAATACATATTTTGCAAGCATTGTAAATTTTACCCTATTATTATCTCATAATGTAATTTTCAACTGGTAAACAGATTTTACTGAAAGCAACCAAATTATAGTGTACTGTGTCCTTGTCCCAAAACATAAGGTGTTCTACAAAACATTCCAGGGAAAATATCAAGCTCCCATCTACCTTGTCCAATGTACCAAAGATCAGAAAGGTTGCTTGGCTAGTTTTAAAATAGTTTCATTCCAAACATGCAAGATAATTTATGTCTTTTCTTAGTCTTATTCTTTACAACACTTAAGTCTTTTCACTATGCATTATCTAAAACAAATAACATAATACTATAACAAAATGCAGACTCCAAAAGAACATCTTATAGATGGAAGATTTTATTCCATTTTAATAGTTATTTTCCAATTTTTATATTTCCTTCCTCTATTGTAAACTTTCTTGATTCCTTCAAATGTTGTAAATAAAAATCATTTTTGTTTTTTGCTTTTTAAAAAACTTTGGCCATTTGAATTGTAATTATCTACTGCTAGTTACCTAAAGAAGAACATATGATAAAAATATAGCTGTTTTGGGCTTAGGGCACAGTATGGTTTACTTCTTTATTTAATTTGATTAAGACTAAAATAGATAGCAATTCCAATATATTTAAAATGGTAAGCTTTTCCAAGGTAAGGATTATGCCTTCTACCTTTTTTGCAATTTTCTTATAATACTAAAATAGTAGTCTGACAACTAGTACTGGGTTAGTACTTCTTTGATTGACCTATAGATCAACAACACTCAATTGTTAGTACATCTCCAGTGAAAATTGCTATTAAAAAAGTAAAAAGTTGCAACAGAAATACTGGTTATTTTTGGTAATTTTTCTCTTCTCTTTACTTACCATGATAGAAATATCATTTTATAAATATCTATTAGTAGTATAAACTCTGAAATTTTATTCACTCAACCCTGATTGATATAAATAGATAAGTAAATGAGTAAATAGACTTTTTAGGCAGTGGTAAAGGGTTGAGGATGAATTTTCCTCATTATTGATACTAAATTGAAAATCAATAGTGTTTTTGCCCAGAGAGAAACAAAATTAAATCAATTTCCACACTAAATTGGTGTTTATCTTTTTTTTTCAGTTCTGAAGAACTGACTTGATTTTTATTCATAAGAGAAATTTCTTTTCATAAATTAAATTGTCTTTCAACCCCTCTTCCCAGCTTCAATTATCCTAATAATAATAGAAGGTAATATAAACCAAACTTGTTTCTATACTATTTAGCTTTGAGCAATACACTCTGCTAGAATTCTAGGAGGTAATATTATAAGTGTGTGCACTTCAATGTAACATATAAATATATTGTATAAAGTATATATTTTAAAAGTTTTGTACCATTCAGCTGCTGTTTTGCAACAACAACAATAAAAAAAGACAGGAAAAAAATTAGTGTACTTACCAGACTGCCAAGAATTCTTATGGATCTATGCAATGCCTCTAATTTCTAATGGGTTACTTTTATAGCTTTTGGAATATTGCCATTGAATTTTCCCTTAATTTATTGTCATACTGTTTCCAGTGGATTTCTCTCAGTGGTTTGCTAAACTCTCCCTAGCAAGCTACTCTGAAGTCACCTGAGTCCTCCAGCAGAGGACTCTTATGACCCACATCCATAGGCTGTTGAGCTCAGCTCAGGGAATTGTTCCATCCTGACCACCAGAGCTCTTCCAGGTAAGGCCATTCTACATCCAAAGAGTTGCTGGACCTCTCCCAGAACATTGGCAAACTCTAACTGCTGGACTGGTCCCAGTGAACAGGCAGATTATGATCAGTTGGCAGCTGCCAGCTGAAATGCAGCCCACAATACTCAAAGTTGACACCTTTTTTCATGAGGTAATTTGGTGATGCAGGGAAAAAAATGTAGTCATGGTTATAACAAGCTAGTATTTAGTATAGGGAAAGCAATTGCTCATCACAAACCACCAATACAACCATGAAACAAATTTACCAATCAGAGCTGAGTCACAGATTTCTCACACATATTCCTTCCTCTATCCAGATTTTATTTTTCCAGAGCATTTATCTCAAATTTTAGTCTACTATTCTATCACCAAATGTATTTTAATCATCTTAGAAGGTTTTTTTTTTTTGTAAATAGAATTATAAAAAATGATGACTTTGAAGATGGTGGAGTAGAAGGACGTGCTCTCACTCCCTCTTGCAAGAACACTGGAATCACAACTAACTGCTGAACAATTATCGACAGGAAGACACTGGAACTCACCAAAAAAGATACTCCATATCCAAAGACAAAGGAGAAGCCACAATGAGATGGTACGAGGGGCGCAATCACAATAAAATCAAATCCCATAACTGCTGGGTGGGTGACCCACAAACTGGAGAACACTTATACCACAGAAGTCCACCCACTAGAGTGAAGGTTCTGAGCCCCATCAGGCTTCTGAACCTGGGGGTCCGGCACTGGGAGGAGGAATTCCTAGAGAATCAGATTTTGAAGGCTAGCGGGATTTGATGGCAGGACTTCGACAGGACTGGGGGAAACAGAGACTCCACTCTTGGAGGGCACACACAAAGTAGTGTGCACATCAGGACCCAGGGGAAAGAGCAGTGACCCCATAGAGACTGAACCAGACCAACCTGCTAGTGTTGGGGGGGGTACTTCTTGGCGTGAGTCCTCCCAGAGTCTGCCATTAGCCCCACCAAAGAGCCCAGGTAGGCTCCAGTGTTGGGTTGCCTCAGGCCAAACAACCAACAGGGAGGGAACCAAGCCCCACTCATCAGCAGGCAAGCGGATTAAAGTTTTACTAAGCTCTGCCCACCAGAGCAACAGCCAGCTCTACCCACCACCAGTCCCTCCCATCAGGAAACTTGCACAAGCCTCTTAGATAGGCTCATCCACCAGAGGGCAGACAGCAGAAGCAAGAAGAACTACAATCCTGCAGCCTGTAGAACAAAAACAACATTCACAGAAAGACAAGATGAAAAGGCAGAGGGCTATGTACCAGATGAAGGAACAAGATAAAACCCCAGAAAAACAACTAAATGAAGTGGAGATAGGCAAGCTTCCAGAAAAAGAATTCAAAATAATGAGAGTGAGGATGATCTAGGGCCTCGGAAAAAGAATGGAAGCAAAGATCGAGAAGATGCAAGAAATGTTTAACAAAGATCTAGAAGAATTAAAGAACAAACAAACAGATATGAACAATGCAATAATTGAAATGAAAAATACACTAGAAGGAATCAATAGCAGAATAACTGAGGCAGAAGAACGGATAAGTGACCTGGAAGACAGAATGGTGGAATTCACTGCTGCTGAACAGAATACAGAAAAAAGAATGAAAAGAAATGAAGACAGCCTAAGAGACCTCTGGGACAACATTAAATGCAACAACATTCACATTATAGGGGTCCCAGAAGGAGAAGAGAGAGAGAAAGGACCTGAGAAAATATTTGAAGAGATTATAGTTGAAAACTTCCTTAACATGGGAAAGGAGATAGCCACTCAAGTCCAGAGAGTCCCATACAGGATAAACTCAAGGAGAAACACGCCGAGACACATAGTAATCCAATTGGCAAAAATTAAAGACAAAGAAAAATTATTGACAGCAGCAAGGGAAATATGACAAATAACATACAAGGGAACTCCCATAAGTTCTGCCACAGCTGATTTCTCAGTAGAAATAATACAAGCCAGAAGGGAGTGGAATGATATACTTAAAGTGATGAAAGGGAAAAACCTACAACCAAGACTACTCTACACAGCAAGGATCTCATTCAGATTCGATGGAGAAATCAAAAGCTTTACAGACAAGCAAAAGCTAAGAGAATCCAGCACTAGCAAACCAGCTCTACAACAAATGCTACAGGAACTTCTCTAAGTGGAAAACACAAGAGAAAAAAAGGACCTACAAAAACAAACCCAAAACCATTAAGAAAATGGTAATAGGAACATACATATCGATAATTACCTTAAATGTGAATGGATTAAATGCTCCAACCAAAAGACACAGGCTTGCTGAATGGATACAAAAACAAGACCCATATATATGCTGTCTACGAGAGACCCACTTCAGACCTAGGGACACCTACAGACTGAAAGTGAGGGGATGGAAAAAGATATTCCATGAAAATGGAAATCAAAAGAAAGCTGGAGTAGCAATACTCATATCAGATAAAATAGACATTAAAATAAAGAATGTTACAAGAGACAAGGAAGGACACTACATAATGTTCAAGGGATCAATCCAAGAAGAAGATATAACATTTATAAATATATATGCACCCAAAATAGGAGAGAACAGTATGGAGGTTCCTTAGAAAACTAAAAATAGAATTACCATAGACCCAGCAATCCCACTACTGGGCATATACCCAGAGAAAACCGTAATTCAAAAAGGTGCATATGCCCCAATATTCATTGCAGCACTATTTACAATAGCCAGGTCATGGAAGCAACCTAAATGCCCATCGACAGACGAATGGATAAAGAAGATATGGTACATATATACAATGGAATATTACTCAGCCATATAAAGGAACAAAATTGGGTCATTTGTAGAGACGTGGATGGATCTAGAGACTGTCATACAGAGTGAAGTAGGTCAGAAAGAGAAAAACAAATGTCGTATATTAACGCATATATGTGGAACCTAGAGAAATGGTACAGATGAACCGGTTTGCAGGACAGAAATTGAGACACAGATGTAGAGAACAAACGTATGGACAGTAAGGGGGGAAGCAGCAGGGGGTGGGGATGTGGGTGTGATGAATTGGGTGATTGGGATTGACATGCATACACTGATGTGTATAAAATGGATGACTAACAAGAACCTGCTGTATAAAAAAATACATTAAATTAAATTTAAAAAATGATGACTTTTACTATTATTCTTTCTACATTTCTATAGATCCATTAATAAAATCCACAATTTTATTTTAGTTTGATAAAGTAATTTTTAAAAAGCTTTTAATAAGTTTTGTTGGGCATTTTCTAAAAACCCTGTAGCCAAAAGAATTCACTATTCCCTGGAATTACTACATAAGTTCCCCGAACAAAGCCTAGGACAATTTAATTAAGGAGAATATTCAATAAACAGGGCAAGTACCTAAACCTCTGGTTATTCTTGTGTTTTTACTTGAGAATTAGGAATAAACACTCTGATAAGTTTAGAAGAAATTAGACAACCTTTTACTATTAGCCATAATTTGAAGATTTATCTTTGAAGTCAATGCATGTATTTTTTTTTGTCTCAACCCATAAATACTCTCAATGAAATATACTACTGGTATAAAAGTAAAGTTATTTTTAAAAAAGCTTTTTGTTTTTATATAATTTCAGAATTACAGAAAAGTTCCAGAGTAGTTTAAAGAATTCCTGGGACCCTTTACTCAGAAATCTCCAAATGTTAACTTCTCATTTTCTTTCTATCTCTCTAAAATATATGCATATTATTTATTTTAACATTTTGAGAGTAAGTTGCAGATCTGATGTCTCTTTACCCATAAATTCTCCATTTTGTTTGTCTTAAAAACAAGGACCTTCATCATTTGGCAAACATCATGGTAAAACTACTGCAAATAAGAATCATAAATGGATATTAAATTAGTGGGCAAAAATATGATGAGAGGGCTTCCCTGGTGGCGCAGTGGTTGAGAGTCCGCCTGCCGATGCAGGGGACACAGGTTCGTGCCCCGGTCCGGGAAGATCCCACATGCCGCAGAGCAGCTGGGCCCGTGAGCCGTGGCCGCTGAGCCTGCGCGTCCGGAGCCTGTGCTCCGCAACGGGAGAGGCCACAACAGTGAGAGGCCCGCGTACCGCAAAAAAAAAAAAAAAAAAAAGATGAGAAGCAGGATATTTGTATATGAGACTACACAACCTATAATATCTCGCTACAAGATACTTAATAATCAAAAGAAAATTGAGTAATAAAGAATTTAGCCTCAATCCAAAGAAAGGTCTCTGCTCTGTCCTAGGTTCCTGGCAGTTAACCTCTAAACTTTTGGAATTTCTTAAACAATAAGTATGTGCTTGTTATTCAAGTTGGGCCCCTAGGTAGTTTATGCTAATGAGGTGACTCTGGGTGAGGGCTGACCACTAACAAGAAAATGATTCAGCGTGGGTGCTGACACCAAGAAAGACCAATCATGTGATTATCAGATGGAGAGAAGGGACTGGAGATTGAGTTCAACCACGTGGGCAATGATTCAATCAATCGTGTCTATTTAGTAAAACCCCAGTAAAAACTCTGGGCCGTGAAGCTCCAAAAAGCTTCCCTGTTTGGCAATACTCTGTGTGTTGTCACACTTCAATGCTGAAAGAGTAACATTTCCCTGCTTTATGTTTAGACCTTTCTGGACTCTGCCCTATGCTTCTTTTCCTTTGCTAGTTTTAATTTCCATCCTTTGCCTAGAATAACCTATATGTGTAATAGCTTTCAGTGAGTTCTGGGAGTCTTTCTAGTAAACTATTTAACCTGAAGGTGTTCTTGGGAACTCCTAAGTTTATAGCCCGCTGGTCTGATGTGAGGGTGCTTTTGTGGGAACTGTTCCCTCAGACTTTGCAGTTTGATAAACTCATTGCGGTTGGTGTCAGAAGTCTTGGGCAGACTTGGTAGTCTGGACAGCTGTGACCTTAACCTTGAGTTTGTCTTAAGACTCTTCATTGGAGAAACCTGACAGACATTGCCTTAGCCAAGTGATCAGAGTTAGCATCTCCTACAGTGACTAATATTGATATCATGCACCTTTTCATATGGTGCACTAAGAAGGGCACAGTATCACTTGTGTGTTATTCTCACAAAATGCATCAACTTCAATCTAATTATGAGAAAACATCTGAGGAACCCAAAGTAAGGGGGAGACTTCAAATTAACTGGCCAGAACTCTTCAACATCATGAGTTACTGGAGGAGACTACAGATATGGAGACATGACTGCTCAATGTATGTGGGATCTTGGATTGTAATCTGGACTAGGAAAAGCATTTAAAAGGGACAATTGATGAACTTTGATTAAGGTTTATGGATTAGTTAATAGTATTAAATCTATGTTAATTTTCTGGTTTACAGAAAAAATTCTAAAAAAATATGCTATTGTTTACTGAAAAAAAATGCACAGTGTGAGAGTTGTGAGTTAAGTTTTATTTGGGGCAAAATGAGGACTATAGCCCGGGAGACAGCATTTCAGTTAGCTCTGAGAAACTGCTCCGAAGAGGTAGGAGGGAAGGTCAGTATATATGTGATTTTGGTGAAGGGGGAGTACATGCAATCGAGCACATTTTTTTGCAGAAGGTTTCTGCTAGTCGCGAGGAGCAGACGTCACCATGAAGGATTTTAGTGCTTTTCTAGGTATGAGGAGGTGCAAGAATTGGGCTCATAAAATCATCTGAAAATATCTATCTGAGGACCTGTTCTGCCAGTTTTTCCCAGAGTACAGAATGCCTTATTTCTGATCTCCACCCTGAACTCCTTTCAGGGGGTGTTGAAGGTCAGCAGCTGCAGCAGCTCAGAATTTAATCCTTATAGAGGTAGATGGCAAGTGCCAATTTGCAGGTGACACTATATTTAGATAAGATGTTATCATTAGGAGAAACAGTGAAGGATTTATAAGAATTCTGTCTACTATTTTGCAATTTTTTAATGTCTTAGGTTATTTCAAAATAAAAAATTGAAAGAATCAAGAACAATGTTTTACTTATCCATAGTACAATTAGAAAAGTCAGAAAATTAACACTGAGACAATATTTAGTGAATTTATAGACCTTACTCAAAACTCATTAATTGTCCCCATAATGCTTTTAGACTTAAGTCCATTTTGGAAATATGAAATGGAACTGTATGAAGCATGCTCTTCTTACAATTATAAAATACGAGGGAATTCCCTGGCAGTCCAGTGGTTAAGACTCCACGCTTCCACTTCTGGGGGGCCGGGTTCGATCCCTCATCAGGGAACTAAGATCCCGCAAGCCATGTGGTGTGGCCAAAGGGAAAAAAAAATATCATAAACATAAGAAAAAGAGATGAACATTGAAAATTCTGGTGCTCAATGATCTTATATTGTAAGGAACAATAAACAATATTTGAGCCCCAAATATATTTGATGTAGCCCAACAAACTGCTTTCATTAGTGGCATCAAAAGACTTTCTTTGGGGAAAGCTGTCCCCTGCTTCTGCTCCAACTCACCTCAAAAGTTGAGCAATTTGGGCTTCCCTGGTGGCGCAGTGGTTGAGAGTCCGCCTGCCGATGCAGGGGACACGGGTTCGTGCCCCGGTCCGGGAGGATCCCACATGCCGTGGAGCGGCTGGGCCCATGGGCCATGGCCGCTGGGCCTGCGCGTCTGGAGCCTGTGCTCCACAACGGGAGAGGCCACAGCAGTGAGAGGCCTGCGTAACGCAAAAAAAAAAAAAAAAAAAAAAAGTTAATCAATTTTACCTTGAACCTTGAACATAATTATATTCTTTATAATAATCTCTATGATTCAAATAGTTAATTATCACAACTTAGTTGTTTTCTGGCTTCTAATTCTCCACACTGTGTAACCTTGAGTATGTTACTTGATACCTCTGAGTCTCAGTTTCTTTATCTGGACAATTGGAAATTTAATACATATTTTACAAGGTTTTATAATGGTTAAATGTGATAATATATTTGAAGAACCTTGTAGAGTCCTAAACACATCAGGGGCTCAACAAATGGATTTCTCTTCTCTTTTTAATTCCCAAAGTGAACGCTTTAACATAATGGCCAGCTCCTCACATCAACAGAACAGAGTATAACAAAGGGCAATGAATTGCAATCTACTCAATAGCATCAGCCTTCAAAATGCCTGAAATTCCCGTTTAAGACCCATCCCATTGTGCTTATGCATTCTATACCCAAAACACTTCTATTAAGACACACATGTTATCGGAGTGGGGGACTAATATTAATTCATTATCTTTTGGCTTATGTGATGATCCATTATCTGGGAATGGGATATGGAGATGAATCTAAAGAAGGCAGGCCTGGAAGGGACCTTTGGGTGATCATCTGAGCGGACAGGTGATCCTCTCAGGCCCTGAGGACCTGGAAGAGGGAAAGATCTCTAAAACCAAGATAGAGATGCAGAAAGGATAAAAAGGAACAAAGATTAGATTCTTAAGAGTTTTTACATTTGTCTAGACTAAGACTTGAGCATGACCCAGGTTATCATGACAAAATTCACTATGACACTAGACAAAATTCACTATGCTTCTTAGTGGACACTAGTGCCTCCCTGTAAGTGCTCTCAGCTAGATATGAGGGTGAAGCATAGGGTAAGAAGGGACTAGGGAAAAATACTTTAGGGAACTGAAAAAACACAATCTACTTTGGTCCAAACATTAGGTTACAGGGTGTGTGATGTGTTGACCCCCATAGCATTTACTGCTGTCATCTACACTTTGTCACTGACTTTTCTGTTTTTCCAAATAGATTTTAAGCCTTTTAAACACAATTATTTGTCTCTATCTTCAGGGCCTAGAATAATGCCTGACACTTAAGTTGGGTGTTTGTGATGCTTAATTTTATATACCAACTTGACTGGGCTATGTATGGGGTGCCTAGAAATTTGATCAAACATCATTCTGGGTATTTCTGGAAGGGTGTTTCAGGATGAAATTAACATTTAAATCGGTAGACTGAGTAAAGCAGACTGACCTCCCTAATGTTGATGGGCCTCATGCAGTCAGGGGAAGGCCTGAATAGCACAAAAAGGCTGACCCTCCTTTTTCCTTCTGCCTGACTGCCTTCCAACTAGGCCATCAGCTTTTTCCTGTCTTTGGTCTCTCTCGTGGGTCTCCAACTAGCTGACTCACCCGGCAGATCTTGGGACTTGTCAGGATCCATCATCACATAAGCCAAATCCTTATAATAAATCTCTATCATCTATCCATCTATATCTATTTATCTATCCATCTATCTATCATCTATCCATCTATATCTATCTATTTCTCCATCTATCTATCATCTATCCATCTATATCTATCTATTTATCTATCCATCTATCTATCATTTATCCATCTATATCTATCTATTTATCTATCCATCTATCTATCATCTATCTATTTGCATCCTGTTGGTTCTGTTACTCTGGAGAACCTTGACTAATACAGTGATCAATAATTGTTTGTTGGGCTTCCCTGGTGGCGCAGTGGTTGAGAATCCGCCTGCCGATGCTGGGGACACGGGTTCGTGCCCCGGTCCGGGAAGATCCCACATGCCGCGGAGTGGCTGGGCCGCTGAGCCTGCGCGTCCGGAGCCTGTGCTCCGCAACAGGAGAGGCCACAGCAGTGAGAGGCCCGCGTACCGCAAAAAAAAAAAAAAAATAATTGTTTGTTGTTATTTTTGAATAAATGAATGATTGAAAAAATTAATTGTTAGGCACGGTCAGTTTACCTCATCCATGCAATGTGGAATTTGGGCTAACTATGCTCCCGTTTAATTATAATATTTTAAGACTCTAAAGCCTCTAGCTTTCTGCTTATTACAATAACTTTGAAATGACAAGAGGAAGAAACTATGTAATTTCCCAAATAGGTTGAAGAAAGGAAACAAAACCCAAAAGTTTATATCTGTAGCAATGTCTACAAGTAGAGAGTAAGCGAAGAGAGTCCCATTTTCTTCTCAGAAGACTGTGAGAACCTATTCTCTCATCTGGCATTCTTCCTTTTATTTTATGATATGTATCTCATTCCATGTCATTCTAGGTGTTGCATTTCTTAAAAAGAATTTTTTGTCATTTATTTTTAAAGAATGATAGCACTAGATTTTATAAAATTTCTTGGATGGAGCTGAGATATAAAGTATTTTTCTGATATGAGTCCATGTTCCTCTATATCTTGTTCCATGTGTTCTGTTTCTTCTTCTTCCCTCGTTTCTTCTTCCCTCATCAGTATGCTTTTTATTTCATGTCTCTTCTTCAGGTAACATACCTGGCAACTTTCCATAGGATTCTCTGTCTTGAGGAATGCTTATGTTTTTAACAGAGAGTTTTTAGAGATTCGGTGTCTCAGGAGCTGCCAGCCTCCAGTGGTGGTGCTTTCATGATAACCATCTTCAATTGAGTCATTCATTCACCCTCCAACATTATTAAACACCTATGAAGTGCTCGTCTATGTGAAACTGCTCAAGGTCTTACCAGGTTCCTGGGAGCATGCTAGGCATTGTAGTTACAAGGATGACTAAAGTCCAGGTTTTAAGGGGTTCATAGCATAGTAGAGGATCTTTCTGATTCAAAGAAACCCCTTGCTTAGCTTCTGTTTGGGTATAGCAGGTAGAACTGACTCTGTTGTACCCTCCCCACCCCCATGCCTTCTCCTCAACTAACCCCAGAACATGATCTACGAATGGCATTTTGCTATTCTCACAGCTACAAGAGAACAAAAGCAGGAGGTGTCATCAGTGCCCCAAAGTGGCCTTTTGGTCACTCAATATTTCTTATATCATACTCTGGGGAAGGCAAGATAGTAAATAATAAAAATAATAGTAATAAAAACAACAGGAACAATTAATACTTTTTCGTGCTAAGTGCTTTGCATTTCTCTTTTCAGCCAGCCATGATCTTGTGAAGTAGGCAAATTTATTATTCTCATTTGCTGAAAATAGAAACATAGGCACAGAGAGGTTCAGCAAGTTGCTCAAGGTCAAATGGCCTGTGTGGTGGCACAAGTGGCATTTTAAGCAAGGAAGTCTGAGGCCAGAGCTTACCTTCTTAGCCACTAAAGTAAAAGATTTAACAAGAAAAGTGAAACCTATGGTCTCCTCTTGCCAGGATCTTAAGATAAGGGACATAGAAATATTAAAAATCCATTTGAGAAACATCATAAAAGGAAGTAAAAATACAGTGCCAACTAATTAAGAGTATCCTCTGGACCAAGAAGGAACCTTTATTGATTACCTGTTAGGGGGCTGGTGCTTTCCATTTCTCCCCTAATCCTGCCCTCACTGCCATGGGCCATGGTGGAGTCAGGTGCCGGCACCTCCCAGAGCCCGGGAGCTATTCTTCCCCGGCCCCCCGTCACACTCTCTTCCAGTGATTACCTTTGGATTCGCCACCGGTATCCAGTAGGTTGAAACCCCTTGAGGGCAGGCACCATTCATGTTTCTATCTCTAGTGCCTGGAAGAGACTAATTTTGCAGAATGAACATATGAATACATTACTTAGACCCTACACCCGTTTGTACAGTCTAGGAAATAGTCACAGAAAGCCTCTGTGTCTTGTTCATGTTATATGGCAGGTACCTGAGAGAATGAACAACAATCTCACGTCTGTTTGCCTCTACATCTTGTGATCTTCAGGTGAGTTTAAAAAGACAAAAACAATATAAGCAAGGTAGCACAGAAATCTGTTTCAGGGCTGAAACAAGTGGGTGGTTTAAAGTCATGAAATTTCCCTACTCTAACTGGAAAAAAGAAAGCTTTTTTTTTAAACCTCAGGGACATAAAAAACAAGAAAAGGAAATGAGCAGTTCTGTGGAGGTAGAGAACAGAGTCTGGATTTACTTGTCATGCGATAGTCAGTCACCACTGCTTGTGTCTGGTTACACTTTGCATTTGCGACTCTGCTGACTTTCCCTGTCATAGGCTTTGTTTAAGAGAAGCAAACAGAAATAAGACTGCCTTCCCCCCATCATGGATGATTGAAATTTGTGTCCAGCCCCAGGTTCACAAGTACAAAAGGAAATGTGGTTAGTTTAATATTTTAATTTGTTGTTGGTGGTTGGTTTGGAGTCTGCTCTCCTGTGTCAGGTTAACGCGAGGCCCGCCAGGTCCATCCCTGCCCGCACGCTTCTCCACGGGCTCCTGCCGCCCCATTCAGCATTTCCGGGCACAATATCTTGCTCAGTCGACTTGATCTCACTTTCTTCCTCTGAGCAGCTCTGTGGCAATTCAGAGGTGAAGAGGCAGATAATTGGACAGTGGAATTGGGTCCTGTGTGGTGCAAAGTTAAAAAAGAAGTTCCTTCAGCATGAACTTAGAAGTGAAATGAAAACCCAGCAAACAAAACCCTGTATGTCCAGCAAATGAAGCCAAAGGGAAGTTGGCGAGCAGCCTGGCTCTGTGTGGACGTGACAAGGCCACTGGGCGGAAAGTTCAGAAGCAGTACTTCTGATGCAGTGTTGCTATCAAGTCATGGTTCAGTTTAAAAATGCAATCTGTTATTTCCCCCACCTGCTTACTCGGTATCCTACACATGCTACAAATTCACATATGAAAAGTGACTTGAGCACAAAATTCTTCATTAGTTTTTGTCAGTGCAAGTTTTCCCTAATTTTTACAGAAAAAAATTTAGCAAAACATTTTTTAAATTCTCTTCAGAATGACCAGATGTATTGCCTAAATTACCAGATAAATTCTTGACCGTCCGTCTACCTACTTCTTTTGGGCTACATCACAAACAATACTTAATGCATTTTGAGTCAGCCAAATACAAACAGAAGTCTGGCACACTGATTAGCCATTTGTTTTGAATGGATGGATAATGGGATGGGACACTCAATTTTTTAAACCATATTTACAGAAGTTACTACTCAAATCAAACCGTAATCACTGATTGTACTGTGGGCAAAGCATTGTGCTAGCCACTGTGGAAGACACAAGATGGAATAGACACAATTCCACAATATCTAACTCAATAATTCTGCTGATTTTTATCTATCGAATTTCTTCTGTTGCTTAAGAAAGCTAGCTTATCAAAAGCAAACTAGATTGCAAAATTACAAAAAAAGATCAAACTATATCTTGGCTGGTGATGAAAACTACCAATATTTCAGTATTAATTTCATTATTGAGAAGTAAACACACAATTTAAATCAGCTGTTTTAAAGTATGTCACTTAGTTGAATCACAGATATATTATAAACATTTCAAAAGCAAATTTCTTCTTCTTTTGGAATCTGTCACCAAATTTTAGATATACCTTTTCAATATTGACTTCCTAGGTGGCAACACAGTGCTTGAAAATACCCTCATAGACCCGTAAACTGTGGTATGCGCAGACAACACAAACTAGACGTATCTGCTTTAACGTATTACCACAAACTTAGTGGCTGAAAACAACATCCATTCATTACCTGTAGGTCGGAAGTCCGACACGGGTCACATGAGGCTAAAAGGAAAGTGTTGGCAGGGCTGCATTCCTTTCTGGAGGTTTTGGGGGAGAATCCATTTTTTCTTGCTTTTTCCTACTTCTGGCACCCTTTCTGCATCTTCAGAGCCAGCACGGTTATCTCTCTCATGCTTTGCATAGTCATCTCCCTCTGATCACAGTGTGGAAATATTCTTACTTTTAAGGACTCATGGATTAGGTTGGGTCCACCTGGATAATCCAAGATCCTCTCCCCATCTCAAGATCCCTACCTTTAATCACATCTATGAAATTCCTTTCACCGTGTACATATTCATATGTTCTAGGGATCAGTATGTAGGGTGCAGACATTTTTGAAAGAAGTAGTATTCTACCTACTGTGATAGAGCATTTTTTTTGTTTTTTTTTTTTTTGCGGTACGCGGGCCTCTCACTGTTGTGGCCTCTCCCGTTGCGGAGCACAGGCTCCGGACGCGCAGGCTCAGCGGCCGTGGCTCACGGGCCCAGCCGCTCCGCGGCATGTGGGATCTTCCCGGACCGAGGCACAAACCCGTGTCCCCTGCATCGGCAGGCGGACTCTCAACCACTGCGCCACCAGGGAAGCCCTAGAGCATTTTTTTTTTTAAACGATGGTATTGTAAATTCTAACTCACACTCAAGGACTTTGACGATTTTAACAAATTGTTATTCATTCATTCAATCACATATTTAGGAGACACTAAAAAAGCAGCTATTATAAGTAATATGCAACTGATACAAACATTAGTCTACTCGCTGGTGCCTCTTCTAACCTTTGACTTCTGACCTTTGATTTTTCTACCTCCAGGAACTCTTCCCTCTGCCTGAGGTACCACCTTTTGCCTAACATAAGTTAAAGTTCCTAAATAAATTCATCAAGACTCGTTCCAAATACTACATCTGTAAAGCTTTTCTGACAATTCCTGCTGGACAATTCCATCTCATCTCACATTTATACCTTGCTTTTACAATTTGTTGATATTTTAGCTTGTTTGTAGTTCTATGTATATATTCCTTTCCCTTCTTAGGGATCAAAAGTTCCTTTCAATCACGGAGCATTCATATTTGAATGCAGGAGGAACCAAGCATGTCAATCAGTATATACTGACTCACTATACGTATATGTGGACACTTTCTTTGTAATAGTGTATTTGCTTACGACTTAAAACTGTAGAAGGCATCAAGAAATTTAGTTTTGTTTCAGTTTTACCATATTTCTACAAGAAGAAAAATTGTAAGAAAAAGTGCGAAGTAAATGAATTGCAGGTTAAGGCTCTCATAGCAAGAAAAATCATGGGATTTGCCAATTTATGAAGCCAAAATGGAAAGTTATGGAAAAATTTCCCTGCAGATCTCTTGCTGCTGCCAAAGCCGACAGCCAAAATGAGGTTTATAGTCACTCATATTTTTCAACAATGTGTCTCACATTGCCAATATAGAAATGCCTCCTCTGTGACCTTGAAAATGGCCTCCATCTCTTTATCAGTTTTCCATCTAGTAAAATTAGATTCTTTTCTTTTACAGTAAGTTTTCACCTAAATCTGTAAAATACAACTTTCACTGATGGAAAAAAAATGTGTGTTTTTTTTTTTTTCATTTTCGAAATCAGGAAACTGAAGCAGGAAAGAGCTAGAGGCTGTATTTGAGACATACTTATAAATAAATTGTATTTTAAGGAGCTTTACGACCACTCATCCACATTCATGGTTATTCTAATGGTTGCTGCTGCTTTGCTTACCTGTTGAAGACTTGTCATGCCATGTGCTCTGTTTTCTTCAGTATCATTTTCAGTAGATTATATACTTTTATCCACTTAACACTTGTGTGAGTGTTGATTATAAAATTTTTTGAAATGCGTCTCTATATAACAAAGCATGTTTTAAAAAGTTCTGCCTTTAATAAAAAAAAAAAGAAGCCAGTTAATTGTCTGATTTTGACTTATGTTCTCATTCTTGCTTAATTTAAAATCTCTCTTGTTAAATTTTTGCCAAGGCAAAGTAATTTCCTTTTTATAACAGAAGTAAGAATCTAGAAAAAGTATCAGGATACTGGGCTGTAATGGCCATTTAGATCCATATTTGAAGATCAATTTTAGAAGCTCAAAACAAAAAGAAATTAACATGGGGACTTTGGTGTCAGACCTACTGTGGACACAAATCCTACCTCTGCCACTAACACTAGATGCGGATCCTTTAACTCTTTATTCCTCAGTTTCCGGATCTGGAAAATGGGAATAACAAGAATTCTACCTCATAGACATGTGATAAGCAAATGAAATAATATAGGGAAAATATTCCGATGGCTCCTGACATACAAGGACTAATTAAATCCTAGGTACTACTTCATCCTGGTGATAAAACAATTCCTTTGCAAAAACATTTTCAAATGGCAACTAATTAAAGTGAAAACATGATCTTTACCAAACATGACCTATTTTGCTATTGATTCAATTTATGGATAAGTTTATCGCAAAATTTTCTTTGGATTACTTTTTATTTCAGCCAGGGAGATAATTTTATTCAATACAAAGAAGTAAAATAAGTAACAGCATTAACCTGGATTCAGAAAAAACAATATACAAACATCTTGATTTTTTATTATGGAAACAAATACTGATAATAAAACTCCCCAGACCTTCACAAACATTTTAATATCATAATCCAGAATGGATGATATTTTATTAAAACATCACCACCAATAACAAATTTAAGAAGGCAAACCAACTTGCTTTATCAATATGAAGTTGATATGAAGTCTTTGATATGAATATGAAGTCTTTGATCTTTTGGATATCTCTACTATGACTTTTTTAAAAAAAAGTTAATGCAGTGTATTCCCTTTTAAGAGGAAAAAAAATCTTGTTTCTTGATTAAAAAAAAAAAAAAAGAAAGAAAAACCCAACACCAGTTTTTATGTTGTGCCCTATTCAGCTGACACTGTCCTTTTGGAAAGCCAATGACTTGTTAGTATCCCTAGCAGCAGTGTGAACAGATGCGTCCCTGACAGGCGATGGATGGTCAGGGTCCATCTGGCCAGTGCAGCTCCGACAGAAATGATGTATACAGCTTCATCAGTGAATGACTGTCATCAATCGTGGGCCATGGGTAGCGTAAATGACAGCTACGCTGCAGCTGAGACCCCAGGTGTGAGACTGAGGAGGACTGATTTAAGAATGCTGGGTAATCAGGAGTGTATAGGCTCCTGGACTTTAATTTGTATCTTTAACCTCCTGTAAATATCCTGCTATACTGTAGCAGGTATGTGCTTTTTAGTGCCTCATCATGAAATTAGCTTCAAGATGACGGCTGTTCTTTGCTCCCTTTTAACTACTGATGACTTCAGTTCCCTATCTCCATTACCAAATGCATGAAGGCTGCTGTATGGTGTGGCCCACAGTTTAATTATTACCTCATTGATTTTTCATGTATTTCAATTTTCTCTTAAGTCACAGTGGCTGTCCTGTTGGAGGGATGTTTGTTTTTCTTTCCAAGATCTCCTTATGGAATCATTTGGAGTCAAAGATGTTTTTGTTTGCCTCTTCTCCTCCCCCATCCTGTCTCCACCCCTCCTCTGGAATGTCTAACTATACCAGTCTGGAGGTGGGCTTTCACATGCAGACAATCCAGAAAGGAACCTTCCTGGTTTGTACAAGATCTTAAAAAGGAAACAGTATTCCACTGCTTACTCACCAACAAAAGGTACCTGATTTTTAAATGTTCTCTCTTTAGTATGCATTAAAGATCATGCATAATTTGCATATATTAGCATTTTATTATACCACTGGCACTGGGGAAAGGAAAATGAAAACAATTATTGTATCCTCAGAGGACATATCTTTACTTATAACTATTTTACAGTAAATCATTTTTTTTTATCAGTTTACTGGATACAGCAAATATAGAAACACTGGAGACAGAGAGAGTTCTAAAAGTCTAGGAATTTATAGAGTGGCTCCACATGTTTTCACTGAAAGCTCTTCAAATACTTCTAACTCATTAAAATGAATTATGTCAATTACCACCAGTAGATCTGGAAAACATTTGAATCTGTTGGAAGAGCACTTTTTTTCCCTTCAGTACCACAGAAATTCAGCTCAGCCTGATACAAACAAGTTAATGCAGCTTAAACAGTACCTGGATAAAAAAAGGAGACCACTCTTTAAGAATCCCCTGCTCACAATGGGAATAAAGTTGGCTCTCTGATATTCTGACCATGAATTAAGGAGTCAGAGGTTTAAAGAACTCAAGAGACCATCTGGTCCATTCCACTGCCTGTAGGAAGGATATACTGAAAGCACCCCAGATCCAAGAAAGGTTATTTTGTTTTTAATATACTCTGAAGGAAAAGGAGCGCAAGAAACAAGGATGCAAACTCTTCAGGTGTCCCCCCACCTCTTGCCCTCACCAGAGGTTTAAAAACCATGATATTTCTAACGTTCTCCACTGGTCTTAGCAACGCCCAAGGCCTGCATCTCGGTCCAGATAAGAGAGAATCCAGTCATTTTTTTCTTTTGTTTCTTATAAAGATGTCTTAAGTATTATTTTAGTGACCAATGCAAAACTCACTGCATCCTATTCTAAGAATTGTAAACAAAAATATATAGTTATGTAGTCAGAAGCAGAGAAAATGTCAGAACTAGGCCGCAATGTTTTTGGAGACAGATTTTAAGAATGTGAAAGGCCAAATAGTTTGTGGATTATAAAGTAGCATTAGAATTGCAGAGTCACCACATCAGTTAGCACTCGTGATAGTGTTGAGAGAGAGGGAAGAGAGATACAGAGACAGAGACAGAGAAAGAGAAGGAAAGAAAGAAGTCTTACAGAGCTAAAAAAAAATTGCTATATATATTTTGTTTTCAGACCTGAGAAACATCTACTACTAAAGATAACATATCAACTAATGCCTGAAGTTTGGAAACAAAACTGAACAAATGAATAGAAGTCTGCTTATACTACTGAACAGAAATCTGAAAATTTGTATTTCAGTATAGCAACAATAAACTTAAATGATTGAAGAGGTCTTTTATATAATTAATGTTGTAGTTCTCAGCAGTGATCTGTGGATCCCAAATATGTTTATGGGTTTAGATATCTGCTAAAAATTGATTTCTTACAATAAAAAATGATGATCTTGACACTAAAAGGTCCTGACTTCATGAATTTTCTGTTTGATTTGGCTTAAGATATTGCTTGTTATTTAGACAGCCTATATAATTTCAGGATGATAAATGTAGATTTTAGAGAACATAATTTAATAGACATTTATGGACAATGACATGCTTGTAGCACTATTTGCAACCTAATGTATCCACAATTTGTATACTAAAGATTCTCAGTATACATCTATCAATAAGAATTAATATTTTCATCTAAGACCCTAAGAGTCATTCACTAGCTCTGGACCAATTTCCTCTCTCTGTCCCATCACCAAGTTAGAGAATGACTTTTCATCTGTTGGATACTCTCACACCTACAGGGGAAGAAAAGGTAGCATACTTGGGCATATACTTCTGTTAGGGGGATTCACTGCACTTCCCATGTGCTGTTCTCTAAAAACCGACTTCTGATAAGGATTAAGAACAAACGATACAATCCTCTAGAAGAAGAATTTAAACATTTTGCTTTCTCAGTTAGTGTTCTATTCTGGGATATCTTCCTCTTTGAATTGTTTTTTTCTTTTGGAATTTCATGAAACTGTTGCTGTATCTCAGAAGTGATTTTGTTTTTATCTCTTTTGAATGGCTTTCCTAATCTACACAGACCTAGTAGGACTTAGTAGGATCAGCCAGGGTTCAGGGAAAAGGAGACATCAAGGTCATACAAGTTTGTTTCCAGTTCAGGCAGATGGAGTCTTAGTGACACCATGGTCTACTGTAGGTAAAAAGAATAAGGAACAGTATAAGGATCTGGGGCTAAAGCATCAGCTAGTAATAATGTGTCCATTTGCCTAGGGTCTCATTTGGAAACATGAGGTAGCTAATGAAGGATTTGGGGTTTCTCTCAGTATTAATGTTTTATCTCTGTATTTGAAAACAAAGGAGGGACTTCGCTGGCAGTCCAGTGGTTAAGACTCCACTCTTCTACTGCAGGGGGCACGGGTTCCATTCCTTGTTAGGGAACTAAGATCCTGCATGCCACTCGGTGAGGCCAAAAAGAAAAACAAAACCAAAAAACAAACAAAAATAAAAAACAAAGGAGAAACATCCACTTTTCAGAAGGTATTTTGGGATCAAGGAAGAGACTCAGACCCTCCATTGTAATGCTACCAAGTAGGTTCTTGATTTGAGGTACCATAAGGCCCACTGAGGACTTTTCCATCTATGCTTAGGTGTATATCTTTAGTTGATTACTTGAAATAATTTATGGAAGTACATTTTTGCTCTTAAGAAGGAGTTGGAAAGAGTCTATAGATCCATTCAAATCAGCATAGACTTATATGTTAAGTGCTTGAAAGAAATTAGCAGAAGTCTAAAGGTAATATTAAAATATGATCTGTTTGATCACTTCCCTTAAGGGAAAATTCTGGATAGATTGTGAGGACAGACACTTTTGCATTTAGGCAGGGACATAGGAATCAGCAGCAGACACACCGGAGTTGACTATTGGGAATGTAGTTTGAATCAATTTCCATTGAAGAGAGGCATGCAATTTGAAATTCCTTTAATTCTGTGCTTATAAAAAAAATCATAAAGTAGCCATATGTATTTAGATCACATACAGATCACAGGCAAATTTTTTTTCTTTTCCTTTACCCTCAAATTTGGGGTGGTTACCACAGAATCAAGCACAATGTAGGAGCCTAATCAATATTAGTTAACTATATGGTCAGGTTATTATTATTTTTTTTAAATCCAGATTACTGACTTCATTACATTAAAAGTTATGCAAATTTTATGCCATGTAGTTTTTGTTTTTTGTTTCTTTTTTGCGGTACGCAGGCCTCTCACTGTTGTGGCTTCTCCCATTGCGGAGCACAGGCTCCGGACACGCAGGCTCAGTGGCCATGGCTCACGGGCCCAGCCGCTCCGCGGCATGTGGGATCCTCCCGCACCGGGGCACGAACCCGTGTCCCCTGCATCGGCAGGCGGACTCTCAACCACTGCCCCTCCAGGGAAGCCCTGCCATGTAGTTTTGTTTCACTCTGTAAATAGAAAATCTAAGGCTGATTAAGGGCTGACTGCAGAGTGAGCTTACTCACTAATTCAGAATGGTTGCCTTTGAGTCCCAGTCCAAATGGTGGCCAACCTTAAGAAATGAGCAGAGCTGGCAATTAGGTGGCACTGAGCACAATTCCCCAGAAAATGGCAGCTACAATGCAAGAAGAATGAGGTATGAGATCTTTACATTGTTTGGGATTTAATGATTTTCAAATAATCTCAAAAATGTTTTAATATTATCCAATATCAGAAGAGATTTTTTTTTTAGATGCTGGACTTTGTTTCTATCTATTGAACTATTGGATTCATGTCATCCTCCAGTTTCGGAAACTTAAGCAAATGGACCAAGAGAACTGGACACATTTGGCAGTTCTTTTCCAAGTCCAACACCCTTTAGCCAAGCACCAGTGGAGCCCAACATCATGGCACATTTCCCCACAATATACTCACACTCAACCAGCACCTAGGAGGGAAAAGAGTACAAGGGCTATTGAGCACTGAGAACTTTTCCAATGAATCACAATTATGTGAACACCTGTGCTAACTAAGTTTGTGCTGATCTACTGTGAAAATTTGCAAAGTGCTCAACAGCCCTGAGAATTTCTCATTTATTATCTCAGGTGGGGTGGTTTGCAACTGCACATTAGGTTGTGGTTTGAAGCATGTAAGGACACGCATTCAAGACCTCATCTAGGACCTTTTCATCCTACCTGCAGGGTGCAGCTGTACTTCTTAACAGGCCAGAGTTCTGCTTCGGAATTACCGCCCAGAAAAGTTAAGGACAAACACAAGAACCCTTCATCTGCAAGTGAAATGATTATAGAACATGTAATACATTTACTTACATTTCATGATGAAATATAAGTAAGTACCACAGGATTGATCTTGGGAAGAACCTGATGATCAATGATATTTTTTTGAATCTATAGGCTCATCATATATTAACAAACTGAAAAAGTGTCAAAACTCTAAAGGATGAAAGAGGACTTTACCCCTAAATGTGAATTTTGAACTACCATTAATTTCTCTTCTTAAGAGATAAAGAGATAGTGAAACTGGTCTAGATGCCAAAGGACCTATAGGCTACTTTATTTTTAGAGTCAATGATAGATGAGAATAGGAAAATAATTTGTGAATGAAGTCATCAAAATAGCTTGTTAAAGGCTAGATGTAAGCAGTGAAACTGAAATCAGTGAATACGCTGGATACAGGGTCAATTGTCGATTCCACAATAAAGGTTATAAATATGCTGGGGACAATGGCTTTCTTTGAAAGTATTCTCTGTCTCAAGAAGTATAAACTACTGTGTGGTCACTGAATGTTAATGCAATGTCAAGGATAGACTTTTCTGTGTAGTTCTGTAGACAAATTGATACATATATACCAAATATTCTTTAGTGAAATACGTATTTGTTACTTCGAACAATTAAGCTCAGTAGGAGATGATAAATTTGAGGATATAAATGTAAAGACTAGGGATTATTCTGACAGTATTAGGTTCATTTTTTAAGTGATACACTAGACTCTGGAACTTATATCTAAACAGCATGATGTTCTTACCAATAGGATAAATACCCATGGTGTTCAGTGGCTAGTGCTGTTGTCATTGAAGAGGACATTGTTGTGTAAGATAATGGAGGAAATTATGAAAAGGGAAGTGCTGAAGTGACTGAGCAGTCCTGGGATAAGAATATCAGTGGGAGATGCTGGGAGAAGCACTGCTGTTGGGTACCTTGGCTTAATACCAAAGATTCTCCACATAAAAATTAACTTTTTTCCTGCATCTGGATCCATGACACTCATTTCTAAGAGAGGAATGTGTGAGGTTAGCAAGAGTATGACGAAGGGAGAAAAGGGTCATCAGGTTCGAATGCCTAGAGATTAGATTTATTGGGTTTTAATGAGCACCAGGCATAAGCTAAGCACTTGACTCACATTATCTCATTTAATCTTCAGAACGGCATAAAATAGAAATGGGTCTTATCCCATTTTGCAACATAAGGAAAATGAAGCTTAACGAGGTTAACTCATCCAGTTATGTAGAGTCAGACTTGAACCCTTGATCAGCCGATGCCAAAACTCAAGATTTTAGCTACTGCACAATACTGCCTCCCAGTGGCTGGAATTTGGTAAGCATTCAGCCAACATCAGCTGTTGGAATGACGTATACCTTAGAGGAAACTGGTCTTAATCCCTCAGGTTTATCTCAGTACCTCAAAGACATGTAGAAAGTGGCCTCACTTATCAGAATTATTGAGATGTTAAGTGTCACTTTTTATATAAAAGTGGCTGGTTCAAGCCAAGCTCCAAGTGTGACTGCAAGCAAACAAATAGGTGAGTGCATTTTGTTCATGAAACAAATACTTTTAGTTAATTCCTACTCAAATATAAAAGTGCTTGCTGTTCGCCTGAAGCATAATCTGTGCAAACAAAATTCCACCAAGAAAAAGATTCTGTAGTATCAGCATTTTAAACTTGTATGAATATTTCCTTCAGTTGCCACAAAGCATAACATAAAGTAAAATGTAAAAAAAAAAGACATAAAAACTCAAGGGGAAAAAAACATTTTTGTACAAGGCTATGAGCTATTAGCTCACAGAGTATGTCTTGGAGTGTTAAGGAATGTATTTTAGTTTTAAATTAAAGATGAAATAATATGTGTATAAGGAGGAACAAGATTTGGTTGTGCACAGAAAATCTTAGCCAAGGGCAAAATCCCAAAGTAGGTATTTTTCAAGTACACATCTCCAGCACACACACACACACACACACACACACACACACACACACACACACCACATTTGTTCTTCAATGCTCTTTTCTTACTTTTCTCAACTCTTAGTATCCACTCTCCTCAACCTCCAAAGCATTCATTGTTTGGTGCTTCCTCTGGTCCCTTATTCTTTACTTCAAAATCCCACCAGACAGCTTCTTGCAATACAGACTTTTCTTCTCTGTACCCATAATAACATGGCAGTGAAATATTCCCTATTTTTCCCCAAGATATTGTTAGGTTACTGGTTAACAACTCATATGAACATATCCCTTCTCAGGTCTTAATGAATGATAAAAGCTTAATGTGTTATTTTACTTAATCATATTTATCTCACATTATCTTCTAGATAAGTTGCCTCAAGACAAATTAATTCTAAATGATGGGAACTTCAGATCCTGTGGCAGGTTGCTGGGAAAGAAATTTCTGTAAGGCTGTCTTTGCCCCATGTTCCTTGAACTATGCTCCAAAGTTGGATGTTTACTTTACCTGTGTATAGGGCTGACCATAGTGAACAGGTGCGTGGAAAGATTATAATCCCTGAAAAGAAAGGTCAGATAATGGCATTAATGCTGCCGGCCCTTACTTCCCATTAAATGATGCCTCAGTATGCAACATGCCACACTTGATGTCTGGTAAATGGATATTAGTGACCTTGAGTCAACAACCTTTGCCTTTTCTAGACATCTGATAGCATTGTAACATTTTAAATTTATAATTGTGTTTACTTTTAAAATGGAGTTTTAAAGTCTTTAAACTGGATAAAGAAACTGAAATAGAGGCACAAAAGAGCCTATAAATGCTTGGACTGATACCACATATCACACCAGTTTTAATATAACACAGCAGTTAATGCACTGAGATGGCAGAACCATTAGGACTGTATCACATTAATGCTTAATTCGGGGTCTTTAAGTATCTGTGAATCATCGATACAACTCATTGCCACGTCCTTTACCATCCACCATGTCAAGGCCTTGTCTTTATAATATTAATTGAATCTGGACTATAAGCTTTAAAAGTTTCTGGACAAGCTTCTTCATTTATCACGAAGAAGACCTATTGTGGTAGCTCTAGCCTTTACTTTGTGGCATATGACAGAAGCTACCTTCTTTTTATCCCGACTTCTCTTCCCAACTGTGGCCAGCATTATCATGGTCTCGCCACATTTATATGTATCACAACTGCCAAAGGATAAATTCTTCCATAGTGGGGTATGAATTACTACAGAGGCTTATTGTGTTTTCACTGTCTATAACATTTTAAAATGTGGTTTTAAACAACAACAAAAATTTTTAGTATCAAAATTAAAACATCACAAACCAGAAAGGAAAGGATCCTTCTCCTTCATTCACTAAATTACGCAACATAGGTGGCCTTGTTCTCTGTTGGACAATGCATCTGTGAACTCTGTTGTATTCATATTCACAGTGAAGGCTTATATAGCAATTAAAATAAGAAGTGAATCAATTCTACATAGATCAACATGAATAAATGTTGAAAACATAATGATGAGTGAAAAAGCAAGTAGCAGAGTAAAATTTACATTTATGTAAATTAAAAATCATAGAATATTATTTTTGAATAAATACCTATGTAGTAAACATATAAAAACATGGATGTGAAAGTTACAAACCAATTTAAAATAGTGGCCTTTTTACCATGGGAAGGAAGGGAAAATGATAGTGAAAGGGCTTCATGACATCAGGAGAGGATACAAAGGGGGTTTTCAACTCTCTCTGTAACATTTTATTATGAAAAAAAATACTTGATGTAAATAAACTTTTTCTAATGCATTAATATTTGTTAAATCTTAGTGAATATATGAGTGTTTATTATTTTCTATACTTGTATGTGTTTGAAATATTTAATAATAATAGTAATGAAAATGATAAAGGAAACTTCCAGTTCAAAATGGGAACTGGCTAGTAATTCTCAATATTGTCTCTTCCAACTTTGCACTAAAATTCCCAAGGAAGGAAGAGAAAAGATGAAAAGCCACAATTCAAACTAGGGCAAACCAACAAGCTAACTCTAGAATCTGGGAGGAACGGATTCAAGTTAATTATCTCATGGGGCTGGATGGAGAAAAACTTGCCTGGGTTTTGGGTAATAACATGTGTCTGCTTTGCTTCCTGGGGGCAAAAGTTGTATATGTGTAGTAGAAGGGGGTGTGGGTGGTTTGAAGTTTCCTCAAAACAAAACCTTTTAAAAATAAAATGAAGCATGCCTCTTGGAATATTTTGGGAAATACAGAAAAGGAGAAAGTAAGAAAGAGGAAGCCATAATTCCACTGTGTAAAACCAGCCAGTCCTGTTTTCAAGCTCAGAGCTACTGTGCCTTCTGACAGTGGAGAAGGAAGGGAGTCATTCAATGACACTGCTTTAATTGATTGTACCAAGAGGTGGTTTTATATATATATATATATATATATATATATATATATATATTTGAGATAGGACATTTTCTTTTTCCACATGAAATGTTTTTCCTGAATCTCTTTATTGCCTATTCCTTTCTTAACTTTCATTCTCTATAGAAACATTCAGTGTCTGGAGAACAAAAAGGAGAGAAAAAAAGAAGGTTTTTAAATTAAAAAAAAGCTAAAGCATGCCACAGCATTGTTGGGAAGAACTGAAATTACATTTTGATCCTTTAACTTTAAATTGAGTAACTTAATTTGCATAAAGCAACATTGTGAAGATAAATAGAATACAAAAATGAATTTCTGGATTTAGAACTTCTTCTCCTACTTTTATATCGAGGATTTTTTTGTGTGTGTGTGTGATCAGATCGTATATTCCTCAAAAAAAAAAATGGTTTTAAAGGAAACTCTGGTCCACCTTTATCTCTAATGGCCCGGTTGGGAGTTGCTATAATAATCCTTTTGCTTTTATGTGGCCATCTGGAGGCCTATTAAAAGGAGTGTCTAGAACAGACTCCCCAAGTGTGCTGAGTTTGTACGTTTTCACCAAGTCACCAAAACAGGAGCATTTTTCCGACTGCAGTAAGAAGTGACCCTTTACAGAGAGGGGTTGCGTTGGGGGGCTGGCACGTGGAGAGAGAGAAGAGACACAGAACCAGCAAGAGGCACAACTTGACTTTTCACCCTTGCCATTGTGCAAAAGTAGTATGAAGAGTGGTTGATTCTGGTGCATGTGTTTTAAGGGTACAAAGATCTACAGCAAGGTTTCTTTACACCTCTGGGGCTCTGTGATGAGATGGAAGAGGTTAGGGAATGTGGGAATGGGAAACATTGAGAATTTAATGAAGCATCATGTTTCAACTGGATAATATTCCGTTTTGATTTGTGTGGAAAGCAAATAAGACATATTGAAATAATATTCCAACTTCCCAGTTTTGTGGCTCAAATAGATACACAGAATATTCTTGCCTTTCTGAAAACTATACCTTTCATCAAAAGTATAATCCAACAGAGTTTAGGAAGTAAGGGTAGGTTGTGAAATGGAATTAGATAAAAGTTGGCATTTGTCTTCAGTAGATTATTAAAATCGCCACAGTAAGAAATCTGCTCATAAAGACAGAACAAGCTAGCAGGGGCTAGATATCATTTGTCCAAAATACAGTCTTTCTCTACACTCATTAACCATCTTGCCCAGTAATGTGGCTGTATCCTATTAAATCTGGTACATCAAAAATTAAAAAAAAATTTTAGTTGCTGTCTCAAACTGCACTACAACTCAGATCTAGGACCAAATAAGATGCATTAATTGCTTTACTGCTTCACCGCAAAGCCTCTCTTAAAACGTAATTCCTTAATGAAGTCCGTTAATTTGTTCATGGCAGTACACAAGCTGTTCAAAGTGACATAGAATTGCACTCTGTTTTCTAACCCCTGCAGTTTCTTCTGTTAGTCACTCTGTCTTGTGTTGTTATCCCATGGATAGTAATTATTTTATAGTGGCTGTAATTAGGAGAGAATTAGGCTTGGTAAACAAAACCTGCCTTCTCCTGTTAATAGCTAAGGATAATAAATTTGGCTCTGACATTCACTATATTTGGACAAGGCTTGGCCTACTTCCAGTTTTCCCAATAAGAACTTTATTATATAATTATGCCTTGGAGAGGCTCATATTACAAGGTAATTTTTTTTTTTTGTAAAGACACATATTGCATGGCTTCCAGCCAGTAAATGATATACTGTAATATGTGCCTCCAATAAATGTTTTAAACAAGATCTCTCTAAGCAATATCCTGCTAGAGCTACACACTGCTCTTCAGCATATATTATTTACAGGATTTGTCTGTCGAGTTTTTCAGAATGTAAATTATTTCCTTTTGCTCACATTGTCCAACATTATAAGTTGTGAAAAAAAAAGCGTAAATTACTTCTATCAGCAAATGACATATTTGCATCTTCAACTTCCTATGTTCTAGCTCCTGAGGGTAGTGTCCATTAGAGGGAACAAAAAAGAGGGTATTTAAGCAATGTTCTATTCTTTTGTAAAGATTAGCTGTTAAGTTATCTTTGCTGGAAACGATTGATTTTCTTTTCCATGTTTAACATAAGTGAAATAAAATTATTGTGTCCCACTGCAAGCCAGATCTCTGATGATTCATTTGCCTTTAGTTGAACCCTTACTGAAAGGGTCACTCAAACTTGTATAGATCAACAATAATCCATGACATCACAAAATGCTAGAGTGAAGAGAACAACATTGAAAACAGGTTCAAAAGCAAAATCATAAAAAGAAACCATCTACTTAGGAAAGTCACAATACTAATTTCAGAGCAAGTAAAAAGGTGTTAGGTTTTAAGTAAATGTAAAAAGAGTACGTAAGATACTGTTTTCTTAGAAGTTAAATTCAAAATTAGAGCAATTCTTAATTTTTTAATATTAGGCATAAAGAAGTTACAAAGAAGGACAATAATATTTTAAAAGGTACTTTGGATTTTTTTCCCCCAGATCCTGAGGTTATATTTAAAACCCAGCGTAAAGTAGAAAACTAAAACAACCCACACATGTAAAATCCATCCTTCCCCCCACCCCCAATTAAATATATCTTAATCATCCGCACACTAGAGGCAAGAATTTTTTACTGGGATTATCTGGATATCTGTCTCTGTTACTTGGCATGTGTATCATGTGTCACGTATGTGTATCACCTGGCATGTGTATCAAGGCTTACAAATCACTCTTAAAGAAGGAGCCACCTAGTTTCTGAGATGGTTATCAGCCTTGACCTTGATTAGGGATTTCCTGTTTAGTTAGTCAGATTTTCAATGGGCCCTGCTTTGGAAGTTCATATGAATTACGCATATGCAAAAAGTCTTCCTTCAAGTGAGGTTCAATTCCCATTCCAGCCTCTCTGTTCCTCTTTCTGGAGAAGACAGTAAGTGGCTGCATTTATTCTTCTGCTGAAGTCTAACCCTCCCTTTCAGCATAGGGTGACCTGAATTGCATCAGATACCTTCTGGAATCAGAAGTTCCATTGCCCTCCATTTGCCCCTTTCTGCCCTGGCATTGACCAAGCATGGAGCCCAGAGCTCTCAGTAATTGTTCTCTACTCATTTTCACAAAGCCTTTCACCTAAAAGAATTAATGAGCATTTATTATATTTCTGTTTGCTAAATAGCACAGAGTTTTGGCATTCAAATGTAATGCTTACTTTAGGAAAAATAATCATAATTCTTGCTCTGTATCAGTCAGGTTAGACCATCAAACATGTATATTCTAAACTGATATGATTGTTGGGGAAATTTTTGGTAATTCGGTTTAATTTAGCATTTATTGAGTGTCTACTACATTCACGGAAGTGTCATGAAAACCAGGAAAATTTTAACGTAGGGAAGGGTTTTTTTAATTAGCTTAAGCAACTCAAAGCACTTAATGAAAAGATCTTGTTTATCCTCAGAAAATCCCAGAAGGAGGCAGAGGTAAGTCCTGTCTCTGGGACTGACAGTGACTGTTATTGCTGCTGCTGCTTCTTTTCTTCTTTGCTCTTCAGAAGAAACAAAGGCACAGTAAGATAAAGCTGCATGCTTAAAACAATGCAGTAAATCAGTGGTGAAAGATTGTCCAAGACCAGTGATTCAGAAGCCAATCCTCTACGTGTTGCTCCTGTCCTGTTCTGTACTTTTCCAGTCATACTGGAATTATGCTGATATAGTCTTTAATTAGAAAAAAATATTGATTTTACTATTGCTGATCAGTAGGTAGTAAATCTTTATTCCTTATAATAACAGTAATCACAAAAATAGGGCAAGAGAATGGGAAAGTATTGCAGGTTTGCATGTACCATGATACTTTTTCCTTGTGACAAAAAACCTGCATGGAACTAACATCATTAAATGACAGGTTTCACATTTTTAGTAAAAAAGGAAGTTATGTTTCAGGTTTTGGTCTCTTTTTAAATAACAGGAACTGCTTTATTAAGATGCAAAAAATACCATTACCATACTTCCTAAGTGGCTGAAATAATCATTTTGATGAGTCTGCAGATATACTGTCAGAGAGAGACACTTAGGATTTTGAAGGCACATGCTGGCACTAACATTAAAGACCTTTTGTCTCTATAATGAATTTGAAAAAAACAAAAATAATGACTCAAAAAATGACAGAATCATAAACACTAGAGTTGAGAAAGACCTATTAAGTCATCTCATTTAGCCCCCTCTCCCCTCTCACACGGCTCTCTAGAGGACATTTGTCCATTAAAAATTAACATCATTCTAGAATTGTGTGTATCACTTTGAAGAGAGGAAGCTTAAACCTTGACTCGCTACCTGGCCCTGGTCTTAGCCCTATACACAACATACCAGCTAGGTGAAGATCTTTTCTTTTCTCCCTTCTATAACCTATTGTGTCCTTGAAATTTTCTGCTTAAAAAAGTCCCTTCTAACTTCAAAGTGTATGACAGTCCTATGGAGTTGGGTCATGATTTGGCCACTCTATTAAGCTGTTTTAATCCATTCTCATAAATCAATCCCTTTAGCTCCTTCATCATGGTGGTGGCTGTTTTGTGACATCCTCCCATTTTTTGACGTGATTCTCATACTGGAATCTCTCAGCCCCAAGCAGGATTCTAGGTGAGGACTGTGTCTTGGCAAGCTCAAAGTAATCGTAACAGTCCATAATTTTGCAGGTATTAGTACACTGCGGAGGAGAGGGCAAAAGCTCCTGAACTGAAAGAAGGAAAAAACACCCCATCCATAGTATTTTGCTGATCCTTTATCCTATACAGTGCATTCACTACAGAAAGCATCCCCATCCTACATTATGTACTATAATATATGGTCTGGCTGGAAAAGACAGAAAGTCAGTTTGTATCAGAGCAGTTAACTTGGTTTCCACAATTCCTCCCCTGCTGCTCTCCTAGTCCCACTTCAGCTGTATTTCACTCCATTAACTTCAGCAATGGGTATTTGCTCTCAATAAATGTGTGTGGGTGTGTATGTGTGTTTGTATTTGAAAGGAGTTTATGCAGACTACTCCATATAGCTCCAAAAGTGACTGTACAATTAAAGAAACTATTTCGCTGCTGTTGATGGTTATTTCTTAAAACATCATCTGTCAGCCTAGCTACTGAGATTGATGTTCTGAATATACTTTTCTTTTTAAACCCGATGGAAATACCTTCTTCATGTCTTCTTTACTCTTATCCTCGATCTTTCTTGCAGTCCGATTGTGAGATTAATTCCCAGAGGGCTATCAACATCCACTATGGATGTTAAAGAAACGGGTTCAGGTTCAGGTCTTGTAAGGTTCTGAACTCTCTGCAGACTCTTCCAAGCACTTTGAACTGAAGTTTTGAATTTTTCTATTAGTTAGTGGAAATGGTAAAATAAGCTCAAACACAGTGACTTCCAACTGTGGTGAGTTTAGCACAAATCTGATCTGCTCAGATGGGGCAAAGGACAATTTGGGGTTTACCTGGGAAGGTTACTATAGTCACAGCATGTTTTAGTATTTGCTGGAAAAAATAGTATTTTGGACCCAGTCTTCACGTTAATAAACTGACATGTAAATTGGACCGAGTCTCTTTTATACTGACAGATATATGCCATATGATGGAGTTTCAAAAATTTGCTTGAGAATATCTATGTTCATTACTCAGAAGCTTATTAAATACAGAAAGACCAGTATCATTGTCAGTGAAATTTTGGGTAAATATTGAGAATGCCAGCATAATTTCTTAAGCTGGCATTTATATAGAAGGCCAGACATAGGTTTTATAAAATGTTTCTGAAATAGTATCCTGAAGTGCTCAATAGGAAAAGATGAGCTGTGTGTACTGATGTCCAAGCTTAAGAATTTGGGGAGACATCCCTTTGATCAGAAAATGCATCTCCTCTATTCAGCAGTTCCTAAGGTGTATTTTATAGGGAAAAGAACCTTGTGTACATACCTTAAAATGAGGTTTATACTACAAATATATCCAGCAACATTTTAGTTACCCTAAACTCTAACTGATTGATCATTTATAAGGTACAGATTTTAATGAGGAAGGGTAAAGACCCATAAGAGGTGTGATTAAGGTAGAAAGGAGAGACCTGACATTCTGAGAACAAACAACATTTTTCTTAATTGCAGCTTCTTCGGATCAAGAATTAGGTGACCTTGGGAAAAAAAAAATCACTTACACTCCTTCAATGTCAGTTTCTTTATCTGTTAAAATGTGAGATTAGATATGATCTGTGCAGTAGCCTTTTATTTTTTCCTCAATATGAAAAATATACCTCTTTTATCAGGTAGCCGTAGCTGCGCCTTTGGATTACAGGATAAGAATCTAACCTCACTAGCCTAATGTGAGTCTCTTTCTGGAGAAGCTCAGCTTAAACAGAAACATACAAAAGCAGGAGAAAATCAGCACTGTCACCAGAAGGGGGCACCCAGAGAGAAGGTCCACAGCTGAGGTCTCTACCCCATTTTCCATCTTCCTGGAAGTTTGTGGTTCAGCAACTCTTCCAATGTTGTAAGCTGTCTCAGTAGAGTTCCAATAACCTCCCTTTCTGCTCTTTTAACTGAAACCCAATGAGAGTCTATTTCTTTTTCTTTTTTTTTTAAATTGGAGTATAATTGCTTTACAATGTTGTGTTAGTTTCTGCTGTACAATGAAGTGAATCAGCTACATGTATACATATATCTCCTCCCTCTTGGACCTCCCTCCCATCCCATTCCCCCATCCCATGCATCTAGGTCATCACAGAGCACCGAGCTGAGCTCCCTGTGCTTTATGGCAGGTTCCCACTAGCTATCTATTTTACACATGGTAGTGTATATATGTCAATCCAATCTCCCAATTCGTCCCAACCTCCCCTTCCATCTCTGTGTCCACAAGTCCATTCTCTACGTCTGTGTCTCTGTTCCTGCCCTGGAAGTAGGTTCATCTGTACCATTTTTCTAGATTCCACATATATGCGTTAATATACGATATTTGTTTTTCTCTTTCTCACTTACTTCACTCTGTATGACAGACTCTAGGTCCATCCACATCTCTACAAATGACCGAGTTGCATTCCCTTTTATGGTTGAGTACTACTCCATTGTGTATATGTGTCACGTTTCTGATGCCTCCAACCAAAGGACGTTAATTGACACAATCATTTTCCTGCAGAATATCTTGTCTGATGCAATGAGAGTGACCTTTCCCCTATCCTAGTGGTTCCTCACTTTGGCTGCATCAGAGACTTACATGGGGAAAGAGGTGGCAGAAGCAAACAATATTGGGTTCAAATCCCAGTTATGATGAGTCAAGCCACTTCTTCTGTCTGAATTTTAGTTTTTTCATCTGTTAAACAGGGACCCTAATATTCACCTTGAAGTGTCAACAGGATAGTTCACTGAGGATAGCAACTCTGTATTAGGCACCTTTGTTCACCTTCTAACTCAGAGCCTAACTCACAGTAGGCTAGTTTCAAAGAATGGGGTTGGTAAAGAGTCAGACCTGAGTTTCAGTTTCAGGTCTACTTTTTCTATCTCTATGACCCTCAGCAAGTTTTTAAAAACTCCCCAATCTGCAGTTTCCACATGTTTTAAAGTGGTGATAATAGCCACTTCCTTTTAGTGTTGCTGTGAATATTAAACTAAATATAAACATGCAGAAACCGATATTCTTACAATCAATGCCTACAAATGTTTGTTGAAACAACTGAAAACTGGACTTCAATAATCTATCTCAGCAAATATTTATGAAGTATTTCAATGTGTCAGAACTGTTCTAAACACAGTTTATTTCCTTTTCATTGGAAAGATTGTCTCCAATGATATCCCCCCATCCTGTATAGAGAGAGTATTGATTATAAACTTCAAAAGGCCATGTGCACACTCCATATACATCCCCAAATACCTGCCATTCTGGCTTTCTGTCCGTTAAGCAACTTAAACTCAGTCCTGGCTCTGGGCCTGAGTGCTTACTGATCCCTCTGTCATAAGCTTTTCCTCCAGCTTGTCAAATAACCAGCTTCTTTTCCTTATTCAGATCCAGCTTAAATGTCATCTTCTGGATGATCAGTCTTTCCCTTTCACACTCAATTATTTTATTTCTTCCATAGCACTTATCCCTATATGAAATCATCTTTGATAATATGTCTATATATCAATATATAAGAATATAAATAAGAATTTATATAGAAAGAGACTGTGCCCTTCCACCAAATTATACTCTCCATGGAGACAAGGATTATATCTTCCTTGCCCTAAACAGGTGTCATCATATAATAGTTGCTCAATAAAATTTTTAAATGAATGAATTAATAACTGATGAATATATTTTTTGAGAATGCTTAGTACTTGGCAACTTAACAATAGCTCTGGGGCTATGAAATACAGATCCTTAAACCATAGTCTTTAAATTTCTCTCAGGAAAAAACCAGCATAGATGACTCTTTTTATTTGATGGTATCTGAGCAGAACCCAGTAGAAAACACAGGGAACAGACCAGCCCTTGAAGAAAACAAATATAAAGAGTGTGCTGATTAGTTACATCTGCTCTCGTGCTTGCAGGCACAGCAGAAGGTGAGTCTGCTGACGGTTTGAGAAGAAAATATAGGGTCCCCGGCTTAATAAAAAGCAATCTTCGTCCTCTCTACAATCCCCATGGGGTTCATTCACTTGGAAGAGTGACATCAGTGCATTCAATTGAAACTACCAGATTCGGTGAAACAAGCACTAGACACAAGTGGCAACCACATGTTTCTCCTTAGTGATGGTCCTGGCTGGTGACCAATTCCAGAAAAGCATTATGCAGGCTGGGAATTTGAAAGGCCAGAGGAGCAGCTATCTTTTTTTTTTATGTTTTTCATAACAAATAATAGAACATTGTGAAGAAACACAAGGGAGAAGGATGCCAAGCAGGGCTGCTGCAAATAAAACCAAGAATTCCCGAAGATACTGAGGTTAACAAAGGAAAAATGCAGCCGTCGTGAATGCGGTTTGTGTCTAAATCCTCCACCCAGTACATAAGGGGATGCCTTCACTTAGCTACTGCTGTCCCTGAACAGAGGTGAGAGGGATGCTGGTAATAACAAAGACAGTCCCCAATGATGGCAAGTCTAATTACAGGAGGAAAAAAAAGTGCAGGGAAAGAAAGAGTTTGGTTTTCCCAAGACGTCACTTTATTACCAGCCTGACACGGCAACTTTAAGGGTCATTTCTTTACGGTCACTAAAATACCAAAACAGTCGGAAAAAACAGCAGAGGCCACAGCCAAAGCCCCTGATGCTTCATTTCTGAAAACATTTTCCCACAATGGCAGCTTTTAAAAATTGTTTTCCCCCTTTTATTTAAAGAACCAATTTTGTTCCTCTGGATATCTGTAAATAGTCAACAGGATAAAAAGAAGAGGGAGGGCGGGAGGAGAAAGGTGAAGAAGTGAACACACACAGACACACGCAGAAAGAGAGAGAGAGAGAGGAAGAATGAGAACGAATAATCTAGAGGTTTAAAGCATTAAGAAAAGTATAATACTATTCTTTGGAAAAATTTTCTAGAAATTAGCAAAATATCTTACCATGTACATTAAATTAGATTTTTCTTGAATGAGTAATAATCTTTTAAAATGTCTATTCTCAGTCATTAAATATGCTAAAAAGAGAATGAAAATGAATGTTATAAATCTAGCGAAAGTTCTTTTAAAATATTGCTATTATTCCCACAGCATATTCTAGTAAAGAATATCGATTATAGCTAAACAGTTATAAATGAACACAATCTCATTTTTCTGGCTATGAGCCTGTTAATTCAGACAGGACTTAACCTCAAGGAGTCTGAACTCATAAGGATTTACCGTGTACATAGTGAAATGTTTAGAAAGAGGAGGGAAACCATAGGTGAGGCACATGTATTTGGAACTACAAATATCCTCAGAGAGTAAGTATCCGCCACAGAGTTGCTTGTAAAGCAAATTTCTGCATATGAAATCTTGCAATTCCATCCCTTCCTTTATAAAATCTGACATGCCTCCACTGAGAAAACCTGGAATCACAGAGCTTCAAAATCACATTAAATGGTACTGCAAACCTTTATTAGTTATACATAGAATAGCAAAGTGATTTTTTTCTCATATAATAACAATTATCAGCACTAAGTTACATGATATAATGCATATTTTGACTGTCAGTTCCTGAACCCATGTTTTTTGTTTATTTGTTTTTGTTTTTCCTCCATGCCCAAATGGTACCACAAAATGTGGGCATGAAGTGAAAATCTTTAGACCTTCTGTTGTAACAGGCATATCATTTCACTGCCTCAGGCAACTGTGGAGAATGGAACTGCTATCAGGAAATTTTCCCCTCTCCAAGTATGTTGATGAAGTAGGATCTTAGATTTGCTTTCTTCTCTCTCTTATGCTGGTATTTCATTTTACTTCTATAAAATTAGACAATTCATTCCTACTCTCAAGGTCCTGTATGTAAAGAGCATAGATTTCAGTTTGCAGATCTTTAGAATATGTCTATATTATAAAGCTGATCCCTAACTAATCTCCCTACTTTCATTCTTCCCTCCTCCTTCCATTATTCTGTGCAGTGAAGCTAGAGTATTCTTTTAAAGAAGGAAATGAGATAATGTTACTAGGACATTGGAAAAAAATCTTCCAGTGAGTTTGCACTGTACCCAGAATAAATCCAAAGTTATTGCCATGGCCAACAAGACCCCGACTGATCTGCCCCCGCATATTGCCCCAGCCTCTATCTCCACCACCCACCACTCTTACTGAACTTCCATCAAGTTCCTTTCCTCCTCTAGGCTGGAGCTCTTACTTCTGCCTGGAATGACTTTTGACCTCCCTTTCCTTTGAGTCTCACTTCAAATGTCATCTCCTCAGAGAGCCTTTCCCTGGTTAAACTTCTAAAGTGCTTTCTTCAGTTACTGTGTCCTCCCCTAGTTATTTCCTCCAACTGCACTCTTCACAGTCAGTACTTTTGTTGGTTAGTCATGTGTTTGCTTTGTATTTTCTGCCTGCCCTAGCCTACCACTAGAATAAAGCTCCAGGAGAGGAAAAATCTTGTCTGTTCTGTTGACTTCTGTATCTTCAGAACCTAGTACAGTGCTTAATATACAATAGATGCTCAATGAGTAAATGAATGAATTCAATGTTGATGAGAATTCTGTCATGTCTTTATGAAATCATTGAACTTCCAAAGAGGTAGACTGTTACAAGGTAAGACTTCCTGAATCCTGATCAGATCCTACAGATAGAGAGATATGAAAGGGAATTTTTAATTTTGACTGAAATGATTTAAACTAAATTCTTTGCCTAACGTATGGAAGCTTTTTTCTGTGCTTGAATTCTTTTGTTACAGAGCTATGTATGTCTGTGGTTTTTTAAATGGCCATACTCTTGACTCCAAAAGCTCAAGGAACTCATAGAACTGGTGATAGAGCTAATTTTATACTTATCACTAATCATTAACGGTACTGAACCATTAATGATTACCACTAATCAGTTTGTAAACCAACCCTTTGCAGAAAGCATCGCCATGATGCTAATAACAAAAATTCCAACGTTATTCAGATACTTCTGGCACCAGCTTTTTATTGAGTGAGAATTTAGGGATAGAACCAATAATGAATAAATTGAAATTTAAAAAATAATAAATGTTTTCATTGGATATATTAAGGTTTTGATGAATTTATTTATGCCTTAGGGGAATGTTTGAGTAATTGGAATGCATGTTACCCTAATGAGATGACTCATTCCGAGCGCCAAATAGCTTCTCAATGGGGGGCTGGTTACCAGAAAGACTTAACTACCTTTTTGTCCTATGTGATTCTTCTTTTGGTTGGTCCTCTGGATCTACATCCTTTATAATAAAACTAATCTTAACTATAGCACTTTCTTGAATTCTGTGAGTTAGTAAACTGGCGGGGGTTATGAAAAACCTCAAATTTTTAAGCCAGTCAGTCAGAAGTGCAGGTGGCCTGGATTGTCTGGGTCCCCCCAAAGTGAAGCTGGTGTCTGAACATGGGGCAGTCCTGTGGAGAACCGAGCCTTAACTTGTGAAATCTGATGCTAACTCTAGTGTCAGGATTGTAGTATAGTATACCCAAATGAGGGTGAACAGAATAGTTAACTATTTCCTTAATATCCTAAAATGAATCCAGCTTTCCCAATCTCTTCATTCTTTATAACTTCAAGAAGTTTAGTGCCCTCTCCAGTTAATTCTGATGGCTCCTGCAGAGGGACTCGTGGTTGTTCAACTTGAACTCATGTTCCTTGATCAATTTTTATGCCTTTGTCCACTCAACAACTTCAGCTGAGGACTTAGTAAGGACTAGACACTGTGCTGGATCCTGGGTTTTAGGGTGTATCAGCGCATAAGACAGAAATGGTCCTTGTTTTAATGGAGTTCGCAGCCTATTGGCATAGACCAAGATATTCCAACAAACAGACGACCATGTGAGTGATTATAAATTGTGTCCCTTTATCCTTCCTTATGCCTTTCCCTTTCCTCAACAATTCACTCCAAGCAATAGTTACAGCTCATTCTCTTTTATTTTCCGAGTTGCCACTAACAAAGTACGTCTGTGTCTTAAAGACTTTTTTTTATTGGTTTGGGGATTAATGCGGGGAAAATACTGCATAGAGTTACAAACAATTTAACCTAACTGTCAGACATCATTTTTCTAAAATTCCTAATCCATCACAGCTACAGGAAGTCCATTTTGGGCGATTTTCCTCAAATCCCTGCCAGGCCACCAAGTTGCTGCGCCTGCTTTCTCCTTTCAGGGAGGCCTCTCTCTCTCATTTAACTTAAAAAATCCCTGCTAGTCTATTCTGAAGAGCTCCCTTATGGCTCAGTGTCTTACTTTTCTTTCTGCTCAAAGAACGTGGCTACGTTCTTTAAAATGGCTACGTTCTTTAAAATGGCTACGTTTAACGTGGCTACGTTCATTAAAATATGTCCCTACATAAAATAGCATGCTTCTTTTTATTACATCCCAGGCCCTGCCACCACCAAATGCAAAAATGTCTTCACGGTAAAACATGATGTCATAGTACCAGTAATGTACTACAAATATTAATGCTAAAGGCTTTCTTTTCTTAAACACTTTTCCTTTTCTGTTGCATTATTCTCTTTCCTTTTGTCCAGTTTGAGTATCTAAGATTGCTCAGAGTATGTTTAGGTTAATGTTTAGTTTACATATTTATTACTTCAATTGTAAGTAATCATATGGGCAAGTATTATGGATTTTATTTATCCTGTTTTTCCCTTTATTAATATAGGTTATTTAAATATTTATATCTATTTATAGCTGTCTCTATCTATATATTATGAGAATATGTGTGTCTGTGTATATATGTATACATACATAATTATATATAATTATATTATACTATCAAAATTTGATATTAGCAAAGTGACATTATGCTATAGAAAGACTGATGTTGAAAAAGCAAGAAGAAAAGGTCTGTAAGCATAGCTTCATTTCATTTTTTTCTTCAGTTAGGCATTGGTTATTTCTGTATGCAAAATCATTTAAACCATATTTTTTTCTTAAAATGACCAGTCAAATAAATGATTTGAATATTTATTTTATTTGCAGAAATAAACTGTTACGTCCCTTACTTGACTAATTAATTTTGTGTAATGTAGTCCTAGGTATTGCCTTAATATTCCTTCTACCAAGCACACTTCCTATTGATGTGACGTCAAAGGACTTTGCAGTGTGGACAGACCCATAAATCTACCTAGTTTCATACTGAGATGAAGATCTCCAAACCCAAATTCGGTACAGGTCATAAGCAGTGCAATGAATCACATTCTCCAAAGGCATTTGACCTGACTTCAAATTATTTCCATGTTTTGTAGGTGCAACAGACTATATAAGGAAACTTTGTCCCTTTTGCCTATAATCCTTGGGAGATGCTGTATGGACGTCCTGAGTGTAGGTAGCATGTACGTAATACTGGATCCCAACTTGGGTATCATTTCCTGGACTACAATGAATCCACTTTCATCCGACTACATTCAACCTGCAAGAAGTATTTTTTAAGTGCCTACTATATGCCAGGCACCTCAACAGGAGACCTGAGAGGAGAAAACATCATTGCCTCTTTGGTAGCCAGTTGAAAACAACAAAAACAGAGACAAAAACTCATATTTAGAGATTCTCTTCTCTTTTGTTGGAAATGGCTCATTGCATTTCCTCCTCAGTGTAATATTCTAACACAGTTGGTTGCCAGACCCTGCTTAGCTATTATCATACAGAGCAAATAATTTTTAGAGCTATGAGTTTCCTGTTTTTAAAGAAAACACAGAGCATATAGGAGGAGAGGAACAGATCTGGCATTAGTTAAGGCTTTAATGCCAAAAAATGAAATACTAAAGCAGACCAAAATAAACCACTATAAAATCTGCCTGTCAAAATAGGAGTTATGTCTGTGCTCTGTAGATGTAGAATTAGCCTTTGAATGTTTTCTCCTACATAGACCACCCCAAAATTTGCTAACAGCTGTGGAGACGGTGCAGAATGAATTTGATTTTGGAGTCATCAAATCTTTCCAGAAGAATTTTGATTTATTAAGGTTAAATTATAGCTATATCTGATTTTCTTGTTAATGTACAAATGGGGACAAGATGTCATTTTCCCACCATTCTCTTTCCATTTAAGTACATTAAATGCACTTTAAGGCAGAGAATCTCTAAGTGAGAGAGCAAGCTTTTCTGACTTTGGTATGTAATTGTTTACAATCAGTTAAAAGAAAGTACAAAATGGATGGTGAAAAAAATTACTCTACTATTCCATTTCCATGAAATCAATTCTTATTTATTTCCAAATAAACCAATTAATGGGAGATAGGAGATTTAGAAAAGGAAATAGTTGATTTGGGCAGCTTTTCTGAAGGCACCTGAAGATGAAGGAGAAATCCCATCCTGCTTTGGTTCCATACTCTGAGGTGACTGCCCCCTGACATGTTTTCAACTTAAACACAATGTGAAAAAGGATTGTGACTAAGGATAATTGGGTTCTAATTCTGTCTGAGCCATTAGCTAGCTGGGTCACCTGCAGTAAGTTCTTTTCTTCACTGTTCTCATTTTGACTTTTTTTCCCACTTTTCTCACTTTGACTTTATCCTTGTTATTGACGTATAATTGACATACAATGTTATATTAGTTTCAGGTGTACAACGCAGTGGTTAGACATTTATGTACAAGATGATCACTATGGTAAGTCTAGTTACCATCTATCACCATTGAAGTTATTACAGTATTATTGACTATATTCCCTATTTTGTATATTACATCACCATGACTTATTTATTTTATAACTGGAAGTTTTGTGCCTCTAATTCCCTTCACCTATTTCATCCGTCACCCCCAACCCTCTCCACTCTGGCAACCACCCATTTGTTCTCTGTATCTATGAATCTGTTTCTGTTTTGTTTTATTTTTTCATTTGTTTTGTTATTTAGATTCCACATATAAATGAAATCATATGGTATTTGTCTTTCTCTGTCTGACTTATTTCACTTAGCATAATACTTTCTAGGTCCAACCATGTTATCACAGATTGCAAGATTTTGTTCCTTTTTATAGCTGAGTAATATTCCATTGTATATATGTACCCCATCTTCTTTATCCATTTGTCTATTGATAGACACTTTGGTTGCTTCTATATCTTGGCTATTGTGAATAGTGATGCAATGAACAGATGGGTGCATAATCTTTTCAAATTAATATTTTCATTTTCTTTGTGTAAATACTCAGAAGTGGGATTGTTGGATCATACAGCAGTTCTACTTTTAATTTTTGGAGAAACCTTCATACGCTTTTCCATAGTGGCTGCACCAGTTTACATTCCCACCAACAGTGCATGGGGGGTTGCTTTTTCCCCAAATTCTTGCCAACACTTGTTATTTTCTGTGTTTGATAATAGCCCTTCTGACAGGTGTGAGGTAATATCTCATTTTGGTTTTGATGTGCATTTCCCTGATGATTAGTGATGTTGAGCACCTTTTCATGTATCTGTTGGTCATCTGTGTTCTTCGGAAAAATGTCTATTTAGGTTCTCTGCCCATTTTTAAATCAGATATTTAATTTTTTTGAGTAAGTTCTTACACATGTCTGGGCTTCAGATATTATTTGAAAATAAAGGGGTTCAGTACATTGTTTTCAGTTGTGGTCCAGGGGGGTCCAAGGAATATTTTCATGAAGGTTGTAGAGCTTGGGCTAGCAGGCAGGGTTCCCCCAATCCTGTCTCAACGAAAGCAGCCCTGCTTCTCTCAGAATCATTTATCTTTCTTCCAAATAAGATTTTGCTTGGCAAGAACTTTGACACTAAAATCAATTAGAATATCTTTCTCCCCTTAAAGTTTATGGCCCTTTCTTTATGGTCTCTAGCTCCTTTAGCCACTTTGAGCTACCAGTTCCCAAGCAATTCATCTTCCTCCTTTTTGTAAAGGACTAGAGCAGAGTAAAATTAAACTGAGTAGGTGAGTTTCCCTTAAGACGTGATCCAGATTTCACTTGTGCAGGAAGTCATGAAAGTTGTCCAACTCTTGGAAAAGAATTGTTAAATGCAGTAAGATAGCTTTAGAGATTTTATAGTGGCTTATTTTAGAATACATTAGTAATTCATTTTTGGCATGTCAGCTCCCACTAATGTCAAGTTGTGCTCTGGGACTTTTGCAAAATAGATCACACTTATGCATATTTTCCAGCTCTCATAGCGATACAGAACATTTGTGCAGGCTTTTGTCCAGTCTACACACAGTTGAAAAGATATTTTTTGCTGCTTTAAGTACTATTAACTATCTCTCCATTGCCAAATCTAGGGCCAATTTTCAGCTCCATCTTCTTCCAGTTTTCTAAGACATGTCAATGATGGCTCTCGTTTACTGATATAACTCGTTTCACCCCATTATTGGTTCCTGATCTTCTTCATTTCTCATGACTGCTTCTTTTACTTTCAGTATGAATATTAATTGATGCTTTGAGTTACTTCCTCTTGCTATGCTTTGATCACAGATCTATGCTTAAGCTGTGTTCCCCCGTCTCCTTATTAATTCATTGCAGAACGTCATGTCCATGTAGGTGATGCCCACATCTACACCCTAGCCCTGTCTTCTTACTTAGGCTCTAAATGCCTATTTCTTTTTAGCTCCATGATATCTTCAATACATGTTACACCAACACCTCAAATTCATCTGCTCCAGCTAAATTCAGCTTTCCCTACTCCCCAGCCCAATACTGGTTCTTTTTCTCTGACTTAATCTATTAAAATCTATCACTGGTACCATAGGTTTTCTATGCCCTTTGTTCCTAGAAAAGCAGTTTTTAGATGTTTCTCCGCCAAAGCTATTATATATCTTCTTCAAATCTACTAGAATAAACTAATAAATATGCTAGAGCAACAGTTCCAGTGGAAGCAATGGTTGGAGGCTCCTTATTGGCTAACATTTTCCCTCCTTCACTCTCCTGCATATCCTTGGTATTGGAGGAAAGTTTGGAACCTGATGCCTTAAAATTCATAGTTGACTGTTGTTTTCCTTTACATTCTTTTTCTACTTTGTCACTAAGCTTCATTTTTTCTCATTATAACCTCTGGAGGTTTTCTTTTTAAATCACATTCTCCATCCTTACCCTGTTAGCCTTCACTGGTAGCTCTTTTCTCTAGATTCCTGTTGCACTTCATTTATGCTATGGGGCTTATAACCTACTTGTTTTCAAATTAGATTCTGAATAAATTAGTTTTGTCTCCAAGACAGTAAGTATTTTAAGGGATTCTCTTTCCAGGCATCCATCATCCATCCGTCCATCCATCCATCCATCCATCCTTTATCTAGAGTATTTATTAAGTCTACCACATGTCAGGCACAGTGTGAATTTAAGCATTACACAGAACTACAGTTGATTCTTGAACAATGCAGGGGGAAAGGAGCATTGACCCTCTATGCAGTCAAAAAGGCATGTATAACTTATAGTCTGCCTTCTGTTTCCACGGTTCCTCCCGTATCCCAGGTTCTGCAACCACGGATTCAACCAGCCTTCAACTAACCGCAGATGGCGCAGCACTGTAATATTTACTATCGAAAACTAATCTGCCTATAAGTGGGCCTGAACAGTATAAACACATGTTGTTCAACAGACAGTCAACTTATAACTGTAGTTAAGGCAAATAAGGTTTCTGCCTCCATGATGACACTTTGGGCTCCCCAGCTGTAACAAACCTTGTATTTGGGACATAGAAAATGTACATTTAACACTTGCTAATGAATTGAACAGAAACTGATTAAATATCTGTCTTTCTGTTTTACGAAAATGAGGGTTTTAATTTTCTTTCTACGTACCTCTCTATTAGGGCTAGTTGAACATAAGGCAGTGGTTCTCGACAGTGGGTGATTTTGCTCTCGTTCCCTCCCCCCTCCCCTGGGACATTTGGCAATGTCTGGAGACATTTTTGTTACAACTGGAGCGGTGGTAGTGAGTGCTACTGGCATCTAGTGGGTAGAGCCCAGGGATGCTGCTTAACAAACTACCAGCACAGGACAGCCCCCGACAATAAAGAATTATCCAGCTGAGAGTGTCAATAGTGCCAAGATTGAGAAACTCTAGTCTAAGATATTGAGTTCACATATATTCACTTTCTTAAACAGTCAGCTATTTGTTTCATTTATTAGGTTTTCTAAAATTTTTTTCCATTATACCACACTTCCTCACGTGCATTATCTTTTTTTTTCTTTAACATCTTTATTGGAGTATAATTGCTTTACAATGGTGTGTTAGTTTCTGCCTTATAACAAAGTGAATCAGCTATACATATACATATATCCCCATATCTCCTCCCTCTTGCGTCTCCCTCCCACCCTCCCTATCCCATCCCTCTAGGTGGTCACAAAGCACCGAGCTGATCTCCCTCTGCTATGTGGCTGCTTCCTACTAGCTATCCATTTTACATATGGTAGTGTATGTATGTCCATGGTACTCTCTCACTTCGTCCCAGCTTACCCTTCCCCCTCCCCGTGTCCTCAAGTCCATTCTCTACGTCTGTGTGTTTATTCCTGTCCTGCCCCTAGGTTCTTCAGAACCATTTCTTTTTTTAAATTCCATATATATGTGTTAGCATACGGTATTTGTTTTTCTCTTTCTGATTTACTGCACTCTGTATGACAGACTCTAGGTCCATCCACCTCACTACAAATAACTCAATTTTGTTTCTTTTTATGGCTGAGTAATAGTCCATTGTATATATGTGCCACATCTTCTTTATCCATTCATCTGTCGATGGACACTCAGGTTACTTCCATGTCCTGGCTATTGTAAATAGAGCTGCAATGAACATTGTGGTACATCACTCTTTTTGAATTATGGTTTTCTTAGGGTATAGGCCCAGTAGTGGGATTGCTGAGTCATATGGTAGTTCTATTTGTAGTTTTTTAAGGAACCTCCATACTGTTCTCCATAGTGGCTGTATCAATTTACATTGCCACCAACAGTGAAAGAGGGTTCCCTTTTCTCCACACCCTCTCCAGCATTTATTGTTTGTAGATTTTTTGATGATGGCCATTCTGACTGGTGTGAGGTGATACCTCATTGTAGTTTTGATTTGCATTTCTCTAATGATTAGTGATGTTGAGCATCCTTTCATGTGTTTGTTGGTAATCTGTGTATCTTCTTTAGAGAAATGTCTGTTTAGGTCTTCTGCCCATTTTTGGATTAGGTTGTTTTGTTGATATGGAGCTGCATGAGCTGCTTGTAAATTTTGGAGATTAATCCTTTGTCAGTTGATTAATTTGCAAATTATTCTCCCACTCTGAGGGTTGTCTTTTCGTCCTGTTTATGGTTTCCTTTGCTGTGCAAAAGCTTTTCAGTTTTATTAGGTCCCATTTGTTTTTGTTTTTATTTCCCTTTCTCTAGGAGGTGTGTCAAAAAGGATCTTGCTGTGATGTATGTCATAGAATGTTCTGCCTATGTTTTCCTCCAAGAGTTTTATAGTGTCTGGCCTTACATTTAGGCCTTTAATCCATTTTGAGTTTATTTTTGTGTATGGTGTTAGGGAATGTTCTAATTTCATTCTTTTACATGTAGCTGTCCAGTTTTCCCAGCACCACTTATTGAAGAGGCTGTCTTTTCTCCATTGTATATTCTTGCCTCCTTTATCAAAGATAAGGTGACCAGAGGTGCGTGGGATTATCTCTGGGCTTTCTATCCTGTTCCATTGATCTCTATTTCTGTCTTTGTGCCAGTACCATACTGTCTTGATTACTGTAGCTTTGAGTATAGTCTGAAGTCCAGGAGCCTGATTCCTCCAGCTCCATTTTTCTTTCTAAAGATTGCTTGGCTATTCAGGGTCTTTTGTGTTTCAATACAAATTGTAAAATTTTTTGTTCTAGTTCTGTGAAAAATGCCATTGGTAGTTTGATAGGGATTGCATTGAATCTGTAGATTGCTTTGGGTAGTATAGTCATTTTAACAATGTTGATTCTTCTAATCCAAGAACACGGTATCTCTCTTTTTCTGTTTGTATCATCTTTAATTTCTTTCATCAGTGTCTAATAGTTTTCTGCATACAGGACTTTTGTCTCCTTAGGTAGGTTTATTCCTAGGTACTTTTTTCTTTTTGTTGCACTGGCAAAAGGGAGTGTTCCTTAATTTCTCTTTCACATTTTTCATCATTAGTGTATAGGAATGCAAGAGATTTCTGTGCATTAACTTTGTATCCTGCTACTTTACCAAATTCATTGATTAGCTCTAGTAGTTTTCTGGTAGCATCTTTAGGATTCTCTATGTATAGTATCATGTCATCTGCAAACAGTGACAGCTTTACTTCTTCTTTTCTGCTTTGGATTCCTTTTATTTCTTTTTCTTCTCTGATAGCTGTGACTAAAACTTCCAAAACTATGTTGAATAAGAGTGGTGAGAGTGGGCAACCTTGTCTTGTTCCTGATCTTAGTGGAAATGGTTTCAGTTTTTCACCATTGAGAACGATGTTGGCTGTGGGTTTTTCATATATGGACTTTACTATGTTGAAGTAAGTTCCCTCTATGCCTACTTTCTGGAAGGTTTTTTTTTTATCATAAATGGGTGTTGAATTTTGTCAAAAGAATTTTCTGCATCTATTGGGATGATCATATGGTTTTTATCCTTCAAGTTATTAATGTGGTGTATCACATTGATTGGTTTACATATACTGAAGAATCCTTGCATTCCTGGGATAAACCCCACTTGATCATGCTGTATGATCCTTTTAATGTGCTGTTGGATTCTGTTTGCTAGTATTTTGTTGAAGATTTTTGCATCTATGTTCATCAGTGATAATGGCTTGTAGTTTTCTTTCTTTGTGACCACTTTGTCTGGTTTTGGTATCAGGGTGATGGTGGCCTCGTAGAGGGAGTTTGGGAGTGTTCCTCCCTCTGCTATAATTTGGAAGAGTTTGAGAAGGATAGGTGTTAGCTCTTCTCTCAATGTTTGATAGAATTCGCCTGTGAAACCATCTGGTCCTGAACTTTTGATTGTTGGAAGATTTTTTTTTTTTTTTTTTTTGCGGTACGCGGGCTTCTCACTGTTGTGGCCTCTCCCATTGCGGAGCACAGGCTTCGGACGTGCAGGCTCAGCGGCCATGGCTCACGGGCCCAGCCACTCTGCGGCATGTGAGATCTTACCGGACCGGGGCACGAACCCGTGCCCCCAGCATCGGCAGGCAGACTGTCAACCACTGCATCACCAGGGAAGCCCATGTTGGAAGATTTTTAATCACAGTCTCAATTTCAGTGCTTGTGGTTGGTCTGTTTATATTTTCTTTTTCTTCCTGGTTCAGCCTCGGAAGGTTGTGCTTTCTAAGAATTTGTCCATTTTTTCTAGGTTGTCCATTTTATTGGCATATAGCTGCTTGTAGTAATCTCTCATGATCCTTTGTATTTCTGCAGTGTCTGTTGTTACTTCTCTTGTTTCATTTCTAATTCTATTGATTTGAGTCTTCTCCCTTTTTTTCTTGAAGAGTCTAGCTAATGGTTTATCAATTTTGTTTATCTTCTCAAAGAACCAGTTTTTAGTTTTATTGATCTTTGCTATTGTTTCCTTCAATTCTTTTTCATTTATTTCTGATCTGATCTTTATGATTTCTGTCCTTCTGCTATCTTTGGGTTTTTTTTGTTATTCTTACTCTAATTGCTTTAGGCGTAAGGTTATGTTATTTGAGATGATGCTTGTTTCTTGAGGTAGGATTTTATTGTTATAAACTTCCCTCTTAGAACTGCTTTTGCTGCATCCCATTACTTTTGGGTTGTCATGATTTCACTGTCATTTGTTTCTAGGTATTTTTTGATTTCCTCAGTGATCTCTTGGTTATTAAGTAGTGTATTGTTTAGCCTCCATGTGTTTGTAATTTTTACAGATTTTTTCCTGTAATTGATATCTAGTCTCACAGCGTTGTGGTCGGAAAAGATACTTGATATGATTTCAATTTTCTTAAATTTACCAAGGCTTGATTTGTGACCCAAGATATGACCTATCCTGGAGAATGTTCCATGAGCACTTCAGAAGAAAGTGTATTCTGTTGTTTTTGGATGGACTGTCCTATAAATATCAGTTAAGTCCATCTTGTTTAATGTATCATTTAAAGCTTGTGTTTCCTTCTTTATTTTCATTTTGGAAGATCTGTCCATTGGTGAAAGTGGTGTGCTAAAGTCCCGTACTATGATTGTGTTACTGTCAATTTCCCCTTTTATGGCTGCTAGTATTTGCCTTATGTATTGAGGTGGTCCTATGTTGGGTGCATAAATATTTACATTGTTATATCTTCTTCTTGGATTGATCCCTTGATCATTATGTAGTGTTCTTCTGTCTCTTGTAATAGTCTTTAAAGTCTATTTTGTCTGATATGAGAATTGCTACTCCAGCTTTCTTCTGATTTCCATTTGCATGGAGTATCTTTTTCCATCCCCTCATTTTCATTCTGTATGTGCCCCTAGATCTGAAGTGGGTCTCTTGTGGACAGCATACATATGGGTCTTGTATATTGTATCCATTCAGCCAGTCTATGTCTTTTGGTTGGAGCATTTAATCCATTTACATTTAAGGTAATTATCGATATGTATGTTCCTATTACCATTTTCTTAATCATTTTGGGTTTGCTATTGTAGGTCTTTTCCTTCTCTTGTGTTTCTTGCCTAGAGAAATTCCTTTAGCATTTGTTGGAAAGCTGGTTTGGTAGTGTTGAATTCTTTTAGCTTTTGCTTGTCTGTAAATGTTTTAATTTCTCTGTTGAATCTGAATGAGATCCTTGCTGGGTAGAGTAATCTTGGTTGTAGATTTTTCCCTTTCATCACTTTAAATATGTCCTGCCAGTCCCTTCTGGCTTGCAGAGTTTCTGCTGAAAGATCAGCTGTTAACCTTATGAGGATTCCCTTGTATGTTATTTGTTGTTTTAACCTCCATGTGTTTGTATTTTTTACAGATTATAATATTTTAATATTAAATATTAATAGCTTTATTTTTTAAAAAAATATTATCGCTGCTTTTAATATTTTTTCTTTGTATTTAATTTTTGATAGTTTGACTAATATGTGTCTTGGCATATTTCTCCTTAGATTTATTCTGTATGGGACTCTCTGTGCTTCCTGGACTTGATTAAGTATTTCTTTTCCCATATTAGGGAAGTTTTCAACTACAATTGCTTCCAGTATTTTCTCAGTCCCTTTCTTTTTCTCTTCCTCTTCTGGGACCCCTATAATTCGAATGTTGGTGCATTTAATGTTGTCCCAGACCTCTCTGAGACTGTCCTCAATTCTTTTCATTCTTTTTTCTTTATTCTGCTCTGCAGTAGTTATTTCCACTATTTTATCTTCCAGGTCGCTTATCCATTCATTCTTCTGCCTCACTTATTCTGCTATTGATTCCTTCTAGAGAATTTTTAATTTCATTTATTGTGTTGTTCATCATTGTTTGTTTGCCCTTTAGTTCTTCTAGGTCCTTGTTAAACATTTCTTGTATTTTCCCCATTCTATTTCCAAGACTTTGGATCATCTTTACTATCATTACTCTGAAATCTTTTTCAGGTAGACTGCCTATTTCCTCTTCGTTTGTTTGGTCTGGTGGGTTTTTACCTTGTTCCTTCATCTGCTGTGTGTTTCTCTGTCTTCTCATTTTGCTTAACTTACTGTGTTTGGGGTCTCCTTTTCGCAGGCTCCAGGTTCGTAGTTCCCATTGTTTTTGGTGTCTGCCCCCTGTTGCTAAGTTTGCTTCAATGAGTTGTGTAGGCTTCCTGGTGGAGGGGACTAGTGACTGTGTTCTGGAGGATGAGGCTGGATCTTGTCTTTGTGGTAGGCAGGACCGCATCCAGTGATGTGGTTTGGAGTGTCTGTGACCTTATTATGATTTTAGGCAGCCTCTCTGCTAATGGGTGGGGTTGTGTCCCTGTCTTGCTAGTTGTTTGGCATAGGGTGCCCAGCACTGTAGGTTGCTGGTCATTGGAGGAGAGCTGGGTCTTAGTGTTGAGATGTAGATCTCTGGGAGAGCTTTCACTGTTTGATATTACCTGGAGCTGGGAGGTCTCTGGTGGACCAATGTCCTGAACTCAGCTCTCCCACCTCAGAGGCACAGGCCTAACACCTGGCCAGAGCACCAAGACCCTTTTGAGAAGTCTGAGGTCTTCTGCCAGCACTCAGTAGGTGCTCTGTAGGAGTTGTTCCATATGTAGGTGTATTTCTGATGTATTTGTGGAGAGGAAGGTGATCTCCACGTCTTACTCCTCTGCCATCTTGAAGGTCTCTCTCTCTCAGTATTTTTAACCAGAAATTGTGGAATAGTTTAATAACACACTTTAACTTCTTTGCTCTTACATCTAAGCACTGCTCAAATTACTATTGATTAAACATAGGAAAATGACACATTAGATGCTTTTGGATATATGGTGCACTGGTTGAAAGTAACATAAAACCCTGACAAAACTGGCCTAAGTAATAAGAAGGTATATTTTTCCTTACTTTAAGCAGCCCAAAGGGTAAAGTGGTTCTACTATTGGACAATTTAGTAGCATAACGTTGAAATCAAAGGCTTAGGATGTTCCTCATTGTACTCGTCCATATTCATCTTGTTGGCTTTGTCTTCAGATGGCTCCCCTCTTGACTGAAACATATCTGCTAAGGTTCCAAGCATCCCATGTAGATACAAAAAAATGTCTAGTGGAAGAAGTGGGACTGTTTCCTCCTGTACATATCTATTTAACAGCAAAAAAATTTTTCCAAAATATGTCCTCTCTTGTCACACTGTGTGGAAATGAGTCACATGCTCATCTCTAACTAATCTTAGGCAAAGGGAATGAGAAACCTGATTGGCTCAGACTAATCAGAATTTACCCATGAGTCATATGGGAGTCGGGTGTACCCCTGAAGGAAGTTGGGACTCTGCCAGAAAAGAAGCAAGGACAAGGCAGCTGGGAAGGAGGTTACAAATGGCTACCCATTTTAACTATGAGATATATAGTTGGGGCCCTGACAATTCATTGCCATTATAAGTCCTACTGTCCTTTTCAGAAGAACAAAGATATTAACCTTGGCGGTTTGGCTCCATTCCAAACTGGATAATTGCCTTCTGTTTCTAAAGTTTAAAATAGAGAAACTATTTCTTTTTTCTTCTTAAAGTGTGTGAGAACACATTTCTACTTTAGAAGTGCTATCAGAACTGGGACAAGGGGCAAGGTGAGTGAATCACCTAGGGTGCAAAATTTAAGGAGGTACTCAGTGACATTTTAGGAGTGCCTCTTTAAATTTTGTGTCCTAGATACCTCACTTACCTCGTCCTAGTACAGGCCCTGTGACTATATTATAATGTGGGCCTTCACATGCAATAGACAGAGGTTTTAAATATTAGAAGACTCCAGACAATTGTCATTCAGCCTGCAATACCACAATTTTTTTCCTCTAAGACAACTTGAAAATAATTCACTGCTCATGGAAAGACTATCCTGGCCATTGGGTATAAAACAAAATATGGCAATAGTTTTTTGAGTCAGTAAAACTTGGTTATAAAATGATTTTTAAAATACTTTTGAAGTCTTGACATGATCAGCACTGGGCGTGACCCAAAGATGGAATGAAGAATATGAACGGATGACTGTTTCCTTAGCAACAAGAACCATGTTTTCTTTGAAACAAGAAACCAAAAGAAACTGTTCCCCTATATTTTTCTTTCCTCCAGTTTAGTGATTTCAACAGTAGTGGCATAAAATTTTAATATTTATTCAACCAATATTTATTGAAGACCTACCATGTACAGTATAATTACATTAAAGTATTTTAAATAGTGCTATTTTCTCTTACTTATTATCCATTCAGCTACATTATCAGTTGTATAGGCAACTCTGTAATACAAGTAATCTACTAAAATCTCAGCTCTGGCTGCACATAATAATTTTCTAAACAGCTTTGAGAAAACAAAAATGTTTGGGCTCCAATAGTACATGATTCAGTTGTGCTCATCCAGCATCAGCAGTTTTTAAAAGTGTCCCCCAGGTGATTCAAATGTGCAGCTAGGATTGAGAACCACAGCCCTGGGAAAATTTATGACACTGATAAATCAGCTAAACAATTTGAATTACATCAGTTGAAGATTAGAGTTTATAGAAAATTTCAGAGGGTGTAGTTCAAATTCTTCCCTGATTTATTGTTTTTCAGGACAAGGTTTCAACAAACTAATAAATCAGGGCTCCCCAATTAGTCAATCTCTAAGACTCCCTTGGGTTTTGGGGAAAGAGCGGTTGGGAGGACTGTAGCTGCCACCTAACCTACCCCAAATCTGCTTCCCCACAGCCTCCAGGAACTAAGTCTAGGAGTATAACAAACTGAGAAGTTTCTGCCTTAGTTGTGTCTCAACTGGACATGCAGCCCCAGAGGCCTCTGAGAAGAGGTGGCCTCTGTGGCCTGCCTGGAGCCTTCCTGCCAAGGCTGAGGCTCACGGATACTGTGGGACTTGCCCCCAGTCATACTCCAGGAAGTCTGGAAAAGACTTGATTTTCTAGTCCTAACCCAGAGTTTGGGCAACATTTTGGATGGACAAGACTCTAATTCTCAAACCCGTTTATTTTTTTAATACTTGTCAGGTAATAAAAGACCAAAAAACCCATTATCCCTTTCAGTTCAGATGCCTAAATATTAGAAAGCTGCTCTTTTATAGGGGACCTCTTTACAATTATTCATTCATCTATTTTCCTATTCCACAGAGTTTCATAGAGTATCTAAGTGCCAGGGCTGTGTTAAATGATGAGGCTGCAAATACAAAGAGTGCATTGTTTTTACTTAGAAGCACCACAAAATCTAGATAAGTATGCAGACAGGTGCATAGTTTGATACATGTGTGATAGAGATCAGTCTAGGGAGCTATGAGAATTCTGAGAAATAACATATCAACTGAAATTAGAGGATGGAATTGGAAAATAACTCAGCTAAAGCTAAAAAAAAAAAGTAGTAGGGGAGATATACTAATTTGGCCTACTATTAGTAGGTAAGCTACTAAAAAAAATAGTAAGTGAAAAAAATGTATGTCACATGCCAATGGAAAGCACTTTGCATTTAATTAGCCCAGCCAATATTTATTAAGAATAAAGTATTGAGAACAGTGTGAGCAAGGGGATGAAGGAGCTGACATGGGGGCTTAGTCCCTGTTTTCTAACTTGTGATTGCGTTTAGTAGGAAAGGAAGAAATTAATAATATGATGATAAAATAATACTGATAAAAATAACTTTTAGGTGCTTTAGGCACTTCCTACCAAATTGTGGTTCATGAAACAGCAATACTGGTCTCACCAGGGAACTTGTTAGAAATGCGAGTCCCATCCCAGACCTAAAAAAATTAGAATCTTCATTTTAATGGGATCCCCAGAAGTGTGTGCACACTCAAGTTTGAGAGGCAGTGATATATAACATGCTAAATGCTTTCATGGAAAATCTCCTTAAAATTGCACAACCTTATGAAGGAGGTAGCAATTTGCACCTCCCTTTGATACCTGAAGAACTTGAAGCTTAGGTAAGTAATTTGTCCAAAGTAATACAGATAGTAACATGGTAGAGCTATTTGAATCACAGTAGGTTCAATTTCAATCCCATGCTCTATGTATCTACAAATAAAATAATACTTTAAAAAGTAAAAAGAGCTAACCCAACACATAGCTCAATATCTTGGAAGCTGGTTTGGCTGCACTCTGCAACTATCAAAAATCAGAGGCAAGTTATCTTTTTATTCAACAACCATAACAATTTATCCGCATGATCTCACTAGGAGCTGCACTGGACATAAAAGGCTGTGGAGACACATAAAAGTCACCATGAGCCTTGTTAGAGCCAATGGGTCCAGCTGCTTCCGCAACCAGAGCTTCACCGGGGGTTTTGAGAAGCTGAGACTCTGCTAAATTATCCCCAGTGATCCAAACTCTATGCTGAATTTCATGGGCTACAGGAGTCCTTGGGCACTGGCAGGCCTGTGGGTATCAGATTAATACCTGAAATACAGTTTACCTTCTTTCCACAATTTGTTGAGTTAGTCCCAGGTAGCAACATCTGAAATGGCCATTCAAAATTCTATCATCTGCCAGGACGGAAGTGGAGGAAGGAAAAAAGAAACAACCACGTGACAAAGGAAAAAACTCCAAAATATTCCTCCACTGGTTTCAGTCAGCTAAGGAATAAATTCTCCTAGCTAAAAAGCAAAACAAAATAGTTTTCAAAAACGTCTTTTTAGTTAATGGCACAACCTTAAAATGTAGTTTTCCTAAGGTCTTTTCAAATTCAAGAGGTGACATGCAGGAAAAGTATGTCAAATTCACTGTCTGCTTTTAAAAAGACAAGGTAGCCCTCACCTACACTGGATGACTGTTTTCAAGTTCATTTCAAAAAACAACTTAAAAGAAAGATGACCCTAATCAAAGAAGAGATGTGGTGAAATTCCATAATGAAAGAACATGTTTTACCCATCTCAGACTTTGAGGAAGTGAAGCTGGATAATTCAAACAATTGCTTTTGAGTCTGCTCTGTTCAATTATACACATGAAGTGTAATAGAGGGGCTTTTTCCATTATAATAACAATCCATTATTGATGTCTTTCTCTTCCATCTGGGTTTGCTGGTGCCATTGATAAGGTTGTAGCTGAATATTTCTTTTAACAGAGATTCAAAAAAGTTTGATTTGCAAAGGTATCTCAATGGTTCCTGATCATATTAAATCATTTTACTTTTTCAGAGGTAAAAAGGGACCACTTGCTTTTTTGTAATATGGCTGCAGTGGGGGAATCTTGTAGGTGGTTGATGATACAATTGCATGAAATTTTTCTGTGCTTTTAAAGATGCAACTAACATTAGAATGGCAACATTCTTCAAAGGCAATGAGGAAATGTTCATTGCAGCACTGTTTACAATAGCCAAGACATGGAAGCTACCTAAATGTCCATTGACAGAAGAATGGATAAAGAAGATATGCTATGTATGTACAATGGAATATCACTCAGCCATTAAAGAGAATGAAATAATGCCATTTGCAGCAACAAGGATGGACCTGGAAATCATCATACTAAGTGAAGTAAGTCAGACAAAGACAAATATATCGCTCATATGTGGAATCTAAAAAAGATTGATACAAATAAACTTATTTACAAAACAGCAACAGACTTAGAAAACAAACGTATGGTTACCAAAGGAAAGGTGGAGGGGAGGGATAGACTGGGAGTTTGGGATTGACATATATACACTACTATATTTAAAATAGATAGCCAACAAAGACCTACTGTATAGCACAGGGAGCTCTTCTCAATATACTATAATACCTTAACTGGGGAAAAATTTGAAAAAGAATAGATACATGTATATGTCTAACTGAATCACTTTGCTGTACACCTAAAACTAACACAACATTGTTAATCAACTATACCCCCAAATAAAATAAAATTTAAAAAACAATACTATAAAACAGTACTAATAAAAAATTTTAAAATATCAATATTTAAATTAGAGTTAAGGATATATCATTTTCATGAACTGGTCTATTCAGTATTGAAAGATGTCCAATAAACCCAATCTGGCCAAGAGATTAATTAAATTCTTAATTAGAACAAAAAAGAATGGCTGCGGGGAGAAATCGAGTTTTCAGCAAGTGGTTTGCTGGGAAAATTATAAAAGTGCAGATCTTTAAAATTTGTGTTTGTCTTTTGTACAGTAAAACAGAATATAGCCGCCTTCCAAAAGGATATACTGATGGTACATAGCAACTTTGGCAAACTTGTACCAACTTAAGCACATTGTGGTGGGTATGGTGTGTCATGTTGATGATTTCAAGCTATTTTGGAACAATGAGGATAGAGAATATTAGAGCTCAGGGTGATCTCTGGTGATCTCATTATTAGAGTTCATTTGGTGATCTCTGCTATAGGCAATGGTGATTTGGGAATGGGGGTGGGGGTGATTATCCACAGGCCAGATTACTTGTCATATCTGGCTTAATAACTTCCAATAGTACCACTGAGTACTCTATATACTTCCCCTTTTCCAAAAAGCTTTTTTGCTATTATCTGTATTGTGTTCTTCCCACTCCCTAAATAAAGAAGTCAGGAAGCCATCAGTGGCCTAGCAAGAAACAAGTTGATGCAATCTGAGTAGTGAATGACAATTTAATTCCCTTACTGGGCTTATGCCTGGGCAAGTTTGAAAAGCCTTTTCTGGACCTATCATTATACATAAACCCTAAATCTCTTATCATTTTTCACAGTAAGAAATGCAAATAAGTCATTTGGATGATATAATTGAAACAAAATACATCTCCCTCCTCCCCAGAATCCCAGCCATTTGTAGTAGAAATTGACTGACAAGGGGTAAGAATTCTCAACTGATGTGGGGAGGGCACCTAGGTGACAATGGAAAGAGCTTTTAGCTGCTGCATCTGAAGAGTCAAGTCTATATAAATGACCTGAAGAAGAAGAATCAGGACTGACACAGGTGGTGGGGTGTGGTAGGGAGGATGTTGGTGAATGGATCAGAATTCAGGAGCATTGGCAGTTTTTCCAAATCCCATGATTCTTCAAAACTACCTTTCAGGCCTCTAATATCAGTTTCCTTGCCATTTGCTGCCCAACCACCAAGGTAATCCTAAATATTTTAGGTTTTCGTTATAGTTGCATACCACTTCAAGGTACACATATCTATAATAGTTAACATAGTACTAACTGATGTAACAAATAAACCAGAAAATCTCAATGAATTGATCCAAGATTTTTTTCTCATTCACATAAAGTTCAATTGGCAATGGAGAGAAGTTACTAGTCTCTCTGTCCTCCTTCCACTGTCCTGAATTCAGACACATGGCCATACCTTGTCACAAAGGAGGCTGGTAAACAGTCTAGCTGTGCACGTAGAAGGAAAGGGAAACAGGTCTGTGCCTCCACAGTGTAGATGGCTCCTCTAACCAGCTGACCAAGTACATTAATCCTTGTGTGTGTATTATATAAATGTATTGTCTTGTCAAAATAGTTTTATTAATTTATCATGTCAGTTTAGTCAGTTGCTTTTATCATGCTGCCCCTTCAGGTCTTTGACTTATGAAAAACATCACTATTCTTTTATAGTTTGTTTTATAAAGTACTCAGTGTGGCTTCATGACAAAAGAGATGATAAATAATGTATCTTTCAAGACAATGATAACAGGATACATTTGGGTAGCAATTGTCCAATTCTGCAACTCTTTCACAGTATCTTATTTTGTACTTGCAGCAACCTCAAAATTGAAGACTCTTATTTTTCTTATCTCAATATTGTACCAAAAAAATTTTCACAGGTGATGCTTGAGTATCCAAAAACAACCTTAATAACAGTATGCCTGAGGGGTGTCAGATCTAGTCAGGAGCAATATAAATGTAGCAAAAAGGTAGATTCAGATTGAAATCCATTTTGACCTAATTCTCCTTTTCCCTCCCGATTATTCCTTTTTGTCCTTCTATTTCTTCTCCTCCTCCATCCTTGTATACCAGAAATGGGGGCTTGAGGAGAGCCCAGTTTGTTGCCAGGTAACTCTGGAATATCCTGAGAATGAAATGCAGAAAATTTGATACTGTGACCAAGATTATTCTTATTTTGATTGAACCGCATACATGATGTGACTTAGAATGGTCTGACACATGCCAAGCCAAATAGTTTCATAATTATCCATTTGAATCAGCTCCATTCCTCCAGCATATTTTATATGTGCCATGTTCTGATGGAAGCAAATAGGTTTGGGCATCTGAGGACTGGATTTGTCATGTTCCCCAGTTCCCCTTGGAAGACTAAGATATGCTTAAATGATATGGTAATAAAGTACTAGTTGATTACCCTTCTGACTTTTCATCAGTTATAGGACAAATCAGTTTTGAATTGGTATTGCATGGTCAATAGGAATGAGTTCATAAAAATATGTAAATATAGCATTTAATATTTTTTGGTGAACATATCATTACTTTAGAACATTTATAAAACATTCATTTTCTACCAACTGATTTGTCATTCCCTGGAATATTTATTCATTGAAAGATAAAAAGCAAATTCTTTTTCAGTTGACATCTGGCCTATATTCAGCCCCTCGTGTTACTTTAAAAATGACCCTGAACTTTCCAATCCCTGACCAAAATCTCAGTGAATGTACCCTAGAGATATATAAGATATACACAGAGGCTTGCTTTTTTTAAAAAAAAAAAAAATCATTTTAATGGTTTGATTCTGGAAAGTAAAACTTAAAACATCTTGTCAAGTATTTCTATGATGGTTATTACAAATACATTTGTATATCAGTGTAGATTTAAACCATATGTTCTTATTTGTTCCCATTAGAGCATTAAACTAGTATTTTGCAAGAGACAATCAAAATTCAAAAAGCCACAAGAGAACTCTCTTAAAAATAGTTTCATATGTTTCTTCTTTTAGCATGAAGTGACACTTTTTCCCCACCTGCCAGTGCTGAGCACACCTGGAAGAGTTTATATTTAGCTAAAACTTAGACCTCATAAAACCAGAATCATATTGAGACTCGGCAAGTTTTTATTTGTTTGAATGAGGACTGAGAAGTTAGAACACTGTGTTAAATTTCTTCTGGGCGTTTTTCTTCTTTTTCTTTTTTCCAGCTATTTAAACAATCAGAAGATTGGATATCAAGCAGCATTTATCTAAGTATTTTAAAACTGTGCCAAAATAAAAGCTAATCATTTTGTAATCGTTTTGTAATCAGTATGCATAGAAGATAAGAAGCAGCAGTAAAGCAGTTGCTGCATGTTTGCTGACAAAATATTTAATCCAAACATTTAATATCAATCTGCCACTGTTCTCAGTCAGTATAATTACTTTAAGCAAATACCATGTAATACCAAATAATCATCACCACACTTAAATTCATATACTATAATTTATTTGGATCAATTTCATAAACATGGGTGTAATAAATGTTTAAATTATTATAAACATGTGGATCTAGGCAACACTTATAGGAGTTGATTTACTCTTTCTTGTTGGCTACATATACCTAAAATAAAAAATTGCTAACTGAGACAAATCCCACGGATCTTCTTATAATATTAATAGGAATGAGCAAAATTAGTTTTATACCTTTTTGTCATTAAGTTTAGACGAACTATCTAATTTACAGGAATTGGCAGAATCATTGATCCAATGTCTATTTGTTGAATATGTTAAATATGATATGTTAAAAATGATAAATATATTTGAAATAGGTCTTTAGAAATATATATGTATATATCTATGATACATATGTTTTAAATAAAATTTTCTAGAAATGTTATAGAAACAACAGATATAGTCTCTACTTTAAATGGGGTTACCAGCAATAAAAGTGTTAATTTAAAAACAAAGATCAATACAGTGTGACAGTATGAAAATAATAGATTATCCTACAGCGGGGCCTTTATCTTATTTATCTTTGTATCCCCAGCATCTACAAAATACTCAACACACAGAAGGTGGAGGGACAAGATGTGCCCATTATGGAGCCCAATCTGCTCTCAACCATTCTTGCTGAATCTGCCCTACCCGCCATTCCCTCATAGGCAAGCAGTATTTGAATATACTTTGTGAAAGACAGATTAGTTATTGAACTAGCATGCCACCTGACTCGGGCTAGTCAGGAACCCACAAAATGGTCTCATAAACAGGGCTTTTTCATGGAGTTCTGAACCAATTGGATAAGGTCCCTCTAACCTTAACTAAAATAATGATCAATAAATACTTGTTCCATTAATCAAAATAGTATACTTTTAAAGTCTACTTAAAAACTAAAACTGTTAAAATCTTATTTTGATAGCTGAGATTTGGTTCAAAATAATACGTGAGCAGTGAAATTAATAGATATTTCAGATAAAACAAAGTTGGTCCTTTGTTGATAATTCTTAAAGCTGATGATGGGTTTATAAGAGTTTATTACACTATTCTCTCTACTTTATACATTTTAAATAATTTTCCATATTAGAAAATTTGAAAAGTCTATTCTTACACCTTGAGTCAGCCCTAGCTCCCTGTAATGTGGGAACCCTTCTTCTCCATAATCTACTGAATATCTGTTTGTATAACATTCCACTATCTCCCAAAGCTACCTCTGCTTTTATATTTCCCTTTATCATATAGTAAAGAGAACTGTATTAGTGCTTTCAGTTGCCTGTAACAAAACACCCAAATAAATGTGGTGTGTACAATAAGGACCTTTATTTCTCTCAAAATAAGATGTCTGGAGATAGATATTTCTAGGGACGATTAAAAATATTATCAAAGACATCTTACTATCTTTGCACTTTGTCATCCTCAGTGATATTTAGTCAAAATTTAGGCCTCATAAATTTGCATTGCTGTATCAATTTCTCAAGACAGAGTGTGAAATTCCTACCATTGTAGTAGACAATCCCAGATTAAAGAAGAGAGCATTTATTCCCAGGTTTCTCTTTTTGCTAACTAAGATATAAAGAAGTTGTAAAGATAGCACAGGGAGTTCCCATATAGCCTTTTCCCAGGTTCCTCTAATGTTGTCATCTTACATAGCCATAGTACATTAATGAAAACTAAGAATTTAATATTGGTATAATGCTGCTAACTAAATTACAGACTATTTAGCTTTCATCAGTTTTTCCACTTATTTATTCAATTTTTTAAAGATGGGACATCATCCTGTGTACTTAATTGTTGTATCTCTTTAGTCTCTTCTAATTTATGACATTTTCTCACTCTTTCCTTGTTCTTCATGATCTTGTTCAAGGGTCAACTGTAAGGATATTAACATGTAATATGCATGTTTATATTAATATGAAAATGCAGTGTGTATATATGAATATACACATTCATGAATATTTATTTTATTATTTGGGTTGTAATCTAATATTATCATCATTTATTTTATTGCTCAAATTGTTATAGCTTTGGCCATTGGGAGTTCTCCTAGTTAAGCCCCTATGTCCTTTTCATATACTTTTATCACTTTTTTGGGGGGTTTCCTATATGACTTTATGTTGTCACTTTTTTTTTTTTTTTTTTTTGTGGTACGCGGGCCCCTCACTGCTGTGGCCTCTCCCGTTGCAGAGCACAGGCTCCGGACGCGCAGGCTCAGCGGCCATGGCTCACGGGCCCAGCCGCTCCGTGGCATGCGGGATCCTCCCGGACTGGGGCACGAACCCGCATCCCCTGCATCGGCAGGACTCTCAACCACTGCGCCACCAGGGAAGCCCTGTTGTCACTTTTTATTTAGCCTTTTAATGGGATATACTATTACATGATGCAAAAATAAAAACCATATACATATTATACATGGGGAATATAATACCAATATAATATATATAATATTATTATGTGATAATATAACAATAATTTTACTAGAACTCACATTCTCTGAAATTAAGATTATGACTTGAAGTAAGTCATTTTGTATTCTCCTTGTTTCCTTTTGTATGTTTTCTAGGAGAAGAATTTGAAAGATGCTGACATAGACCCCTATGTTCACACTGGGAGCCTTTACATGCATGCCAGTCTCTTCCACTAGCAGGGACTCTCAAACGTGGCAGTACTGACAAATTGGATCAGATGCTTCTTTGTTGTGGGACCTCTCTTGTGCATTGTAGGATGTACAGCAGCACTTCTGGTCTCTACCCACTAGATGCAAGCTGTAATAATCAAAATTATTTCCATATATGGCCAAATATCCTCTCAGAGGCAAAGCTGCTCCCAGTAGAGAACCACTCTACTAGACCAAAAACCCAGTGAGAACTGAGGTGTCTTCTTTGTTAAACTTCCTGTTCCCATTACCTAGCATAGCTTAACCCATAGTAAGAATTCAATAGTGATATATAGATGGAATGAATGACTATAGTGGAGAGAGCATCACTGAATTTAATTGCCCTTCTTAGGATCCTCATATATTAAGAAAAAATACTTTATGATGCAATCACATTTACTGACTGTATGCCTTTCCCTAGTGAAAATATATATGGAAGCATAACTATGAAATTGATACCCAGAGAGTCTATGATTTATTCTTTATTACACAGAGATTTAGTGGTAGAGCTGGGACTAACTTTCCACACATTAGGGCTTTCTCAAAAATACTATGATGGGGCGTCCCTGGTGGCGCAGTGGTTGAGAATCTGCCTGCCAATGCAGGGGACAAGGGTTCGAGCCCTGGTCTGGGAAGATCCCACATGCCGCAGAGCAACTGGGCCCGTGAGCCACAACTACTGAGCCTGCGCGTCTGGAGCCTGTGCCCCGCAACAAGAGAGGCCGCGACAGTGAAAGGCCCACGCACCGCAATGAAGAGTGGACCCCGCTCGCCGCAACTAGAGAAAGCCCTCGCACAGAAACGAAGACCCAACACAGCCAAAAATAAAAATAAATAAATAAATAAATTTAAAAAAAATACTATGATGTATTATCTTATCGACACTACACATATTTAGTAAATACACAGACTGAAACCTCTGAAAAACAGAACAAAATGAAATAAAACTAACACCTAGATTTACAATTAGGAGAATGTGATAATATCATAGAAAAATGCTTTCATTTAGCTTATTAGAAAACACAAAGCACCCTGTACTTCAAATATGCAAAATTGTAAAGGAGGTAGCAAAAACAGAGTAAAAAGTCTGTAATCTTTTCTAAGGATCTTGATTATTTTGATAAAGCATGAGCTCTCTTTTCATAAAGTATCTAAATTTGGTGTCACTAAAGAAATAAAAAAGTTGTCTGGGAACAATGTATAGAGTAGTATATTTTAAATGATAATGGATTATATCACCGGAAAATGCATTAAATTAAGAAACTCTGTTTTAAAATATTTTTAAAACATCAACATCAAAATGGCCTATTGAACTTTCAGAAGCATTTCTCTCTGTTACTGATGTGAAATGGGACAACGTTATGCCCAGTTAGGCAAGCTGGCTGGCACAGGTATGAACAGGTAATATGTCAATACTCTAACATAGTTTATGTAATATATATCATTCATACTTTCCTACATTGAACAGTTGGGGGGATGAGGAAAAGATAGAAACTTTTCAACAAATATTGACTTATTTTTCAATTATTGATTCATAAAGAATCCTTTTTGGACAACATCTTCTGTGGAAACCACTATTGAAACTTAAACCACTGAGTGTAACTACTTATTTCCCATTGATTCACTTGGTTGAAGTAGGTAAAGTTTGGGAAACTCACAAAGTCAGTCTTTCACTGAAAGCACTGTATAAATGGACATGGAACAATTCCTAACTGACAGAATTCAAAATTTGCTTATAAATGATGCCATGCTTGAGAACAGAAACTGCAATGTGTTGCTGAATTTTAATCATGACAAAGACATTGAAGGATTCATAGGAAGATGAACACACCAGATGTCTTATCAAAAGATAGTAATTTCTAGGTTGAGGGGAAATGTTAATTTTATTAAGGATGAAATGAGTAGAAATGGTGTGTACTACAAAAATATAGAAACAAGTCTATGAACTATATAAGGCGAAAATTATGGTCAATATAAAGACAACTATTGCAGAAACAATGCTAAAGTTTTGAGGTCCTTGAAGGGAAGAACTCTGTTTAGGTGCCTTTGTGTCTTTGATGACGAATAGATAAGCTGCATTTAACAGGTATTGAATAAATGTTAGTAAAAAGGAAGAATGAATATGCAATTAGGTTGTTATAGATTTCCAGTACCACATTTTCAAAGAGAAAATACATTCTAAAAGCAACCTCATTTTGAAGTTCTTTGACACAAATAGTGTACTTTCAGTATAGAAAAGTTAGAGATTGCAAAAAATGAAATAAAAATTACCCATATCTTATCATCTGGATATAAGCACTATTAACATTCAGAAATATACTTTTCTAGACATTTGTCTTGTTACAACAGGCTCGATAAGTGCTTCAAAAGAGATGAAAGAGTTAGAGGAGAAATAGGTTGTCTTGAACACCTACTGTCATTCATTCACTTGGGGAAGGCTGTTAGGTTGGGCTACTGGTGAAGATATACTCTGAAGAGAATATAATAGTTAAAAGAGAAACTATGCACTCTGCTGCTTCCTTGGTAGACTTCCTCAATGCCCACCATCATGATGGTTTTTTTCTTTTTGGGGAGAATTTAGCCTGATTTGCAAGCAATACAAGAAAAGAGAGGGAGACAGAGAGACAGAGGTAGAGATAGAGAACACAGTTTTTCTAAAAGAATAAGGACAACTTCAATTTAAATTTCTGGTTTAACATAATATTTTGCTGAGAAATAAAATAGTATTCACTTGCCCTAAGTAAATCAAATGGAAAATATCTCTTAAAACTTATTGCCCTCATTAGTAATCAAAATTAAACAGATTTTACCCAATTTTTTTGTTTTCTCCTTTCAGCAAAACTGTATCTGAAGCAAGCTTGGGATTCACATCTCACAATGCCAGATATTGTAGAGTCAAAAATATGTGAATAAGCACAACTAGAAAATATCCAGCATATGGCATGAAACACATTTTCATTCCCTTTCCAAAGGGGGAAAAAGACGTTTCAACAGAATGCAAAATATTGTGCTCTGATTTACTTGCCAAATAGAGCAGAGTATGAATTTTAGCAAGAAAATCAATGACTAGTTTAAACTGGGAGAATGTAGAGTAATTGCTCTGTAAGCAAATAATTTGGACAAGTTAGGTGGGTGTGGGAATGAAAGAGCTTCTTAGAGCCGGCCTGATTTTCCTTTTTACTTGCTGACTGAAAGGTTTTGTCCTGGTGAATTTCACTTCTGCAGCCATCCCAGTTTCTGGAGACCAGAAAGCAAGGGAGCCAGAGCTCCATTCATATACCCTGATACTCCTCTATTATCAGGAGATTTCTGGACTCTTGTGTGTTCCTTGTTTTATAAAACACGATAGATAAAAGAGATATTCATCCCTTTGTTTATTAGCATCTGTTTCCTTCTAAACAGAATTGTGAGCATTCCCAATTTAACTGCACAAGACTGGAAGACATGAAGTATTAAACAACTCAGGCTGCACAAATGCTCAGGAATAACCAGTTTTAATTAGCTAACTGGAAACCCATCATCCAACAGTAAACGGACCAACTGAATCAAATCTATTTCAAAAGGCTGCCTTGAAGTGATGTTACTTCCAGAATTACAACCAGAATTCTCAGAAATGAAGGGTGTGATTCTGTTTACTTTTTAACCAGACTTACCTATGTTATAGGGCAAGCACATGTGTCAAAAATGACTGCACAGCAATGACTTCTCTTATTTATCAGATTTGTTTACATGTGTAAACAGAGCTCATCTCTCCTAAAACCCAGCACGGAAGAAAAGACTGCGTTTGCAGTGGTGAGCAGGATAGGAACAAAACCGACTAGGGCAGGCATGGTTCTATATTTATTGCTCCCAGCAGGTGTTAGATGCCATAGTTTCTTTGCAACCATCAACACCCTGGGGCTCTTTAGTTCCATATCCAAGACAAGGAAGAGAGAGGATGGCGACTAACCCCAAGGGATTAGGTAGGTACCTGAATCCTATCCCAACAACTAGCAGACTCCAGCTGGTTTTTTTTTTTTGAAGAATTTCTGATGCTCAGTGGTTGCTGATTACTTCCAGATTTTAGTTCTACCCCAGTGGAGATTTGCTACAAAGAGTTTATCTGTTGCTGTTAAAATTGCAGTTGCCACAGGAAATGTCTTCTCTTAAGCCAGTTCCCTAAATGTGTACTGTTACAACAGTTTAACAAACAAACAAACAAATAAACAAAACAAAGTCTACCTACTATTTAAAAATGCATTCATTGCACTGATGGGAGAGTTAGTGAGACTGTGTGGGTAAGACTGGTGGCATTGGTTTGTGATTCTCATCAAACACTCTCAGAACCAAGACGTGATTACTAAAGTATTAATGCCTGTAAAGGGCTCAAGTATGCGTTCTTTATTCAATTATATCTAAACTGACAGAGAAGATTAATTTTGGGGGAAAAATTATTCAGACTTTTCCCCCTGGAGTTTATTTAGTATTTTTCCCTCAATAGCAAAAAGCACTCAAACACTCAGTAGTTAGTTCATAATATTTCATTGACAATTGGATCATTTAAGAACCAAAACTATTTTCTAAGATGGTGTGTGCGTATATGTGTGTTTGTGTATACCTAAGTGTGTGTGTATATATACATACATACATATTTATATATATATACATACCTCACTGTGTGTGTGTATGCGTGTATACACACATCTTAGGTACTTAATCGACATTTTTAGATGGGTATGAGATTTTAAAACACCCAAATACACGAAATACATCCTTCCATGGTTCAAACTTGTTCTGAACATCTCAATGTACAAATGCTGCTTCTGTTGTTGCTGCTGCTATTTTTAGAAATGTGGGTTGCTAGAGATACTGCTTCTTGGAGGCCTGTTCTACCTGCAGGTTTTCTTCTAGAAACATTTCTCTATCCTGAACCAGGCCTAGCAATTGCCCTTCTGCTGCTGTCCATTCTCCTCCCAACCACACTGAACAGAGACAGCTAAACATGTCTCTCTTTTGAGCAACTGGTGAGAATTTTTTTTAAGTGGGTATGGACTAATTAAGCATCACATGACAAAAGTCAGTATATTTCAAACACAAAACCGCCCCATTCCAGAGACAGACATTTTATGTCCTTCCAAAGGAAAAAAAGTCACTCAACGTACAATGGTTATTAAATCTTAAATCACCCCTTTTGTTAACTTACATCACTTTTTGTTGGCAATGAAAGAACAAACATTTGACTAGATCTTATTCATCAAGCTTGTGACATAACTATATATAGTCTGAATTACAAAGATAAATGGAGCTCATGTCCACACATACAGTGTGAAGATGAAGACTGAGGCATTTAAGCTAGTGATGATCATTCTTGCTTCTACCATTCTTCTCTGAGACGATGTAGAGAACTGAGGGAAAAGTGTGGCCTCTTTTCCTAGATCATTGCCTCAGTTAATGCTTCAGTGTCCACATGGAGGTAAGAATGGAGTCAGCTAACAACACATCTCTTCAGGTCCTCACCCTTTCTTTCTACACCCTTAGAGTGTGTCACAGTGTCCACATCTAGAGGAGCATGCTAGATAGTGCCTCCCCTCAGATACCTTCATAGCAAGCCTGTCCCAATCATAGCATCTAGAAGGGACAATGTCCTGGAAGAGCCCACTGCCCCTGCATGATAAATTCTTATGGAGTGCAGCCTATCGTTTTCAGTGTTACAAGGCTTGAATTGTCCAGAAAAGGATTGTATTTCACAAAATCTTATCACAAGCTTCTGTACTAGTATAGCCTTGCCATTGCAATTTGTCACACTTCTCTGTAGTTTATAGCTCATTGAAGTCAATTCTTCTCAGAACATGATGCTTGTACTAGAGAAAAGACAACTTGCTTTAAAAAAAAATCAAGAGCAGAAATAGAGATGCAATACCCATAATTTGTGCAGGATAATCATCACATTAATACCAGAATAATTATATCCATTATTACATTATATCTATAGCTCACACTGCATTATATATTGTCTCAACATTAAAAGGCAAGGGAATTAATGAAAACTTAAATACACAAATATTTAATGTTAACTATGCTCAAATTGGGTACTTAAATGTAGCGTTAATGATTAGGACACGGGCCCTGATTCATAGGGCTCACAGACTGGTGAAGAAGGCAGATGTAGATGCAGCTAATGATCATATAAGGCAAACTGTAAGGCCTGCCAGGCTCAGACTAGCACCAGACTGCTACGGGGCATAGATGAGGGGTGAGTCATCCAAATAGGAAATCGTGGCTGGTAGCACAGAAGAGACGTTGGAATTGGCTCACATAGTATGAACATGGAACTGATAATTGTATGAGTCATAATCTTTGGTAGCTAGTGACATAAATTAAATTCAAACTTTCTTTGGTAAGAAAATACAAGTTAGTTACTGCACAAATTGAGAACTTTAAGGGTGAATCTGGAGATTAACGCTAAAGCAGGAACTTAAAGCCAAGGGGGATCTTTCTCCACATCTCATTTAGCTTTTCATTGTATATCAGTTTCATTCTATCAAAACACCTTCTCTCTGTGGTTGCAACCATGGCCAAGAACAGCTTGAGCTCACAGTTACCACTTTATGACCAGAGAAGGAAGTGTCTTCTCTATCCTTATTTCATTTTGAAAAATCCAAGTTAAAGCTCTTACTAGCTCAGCTGGCATCACCCACCTTTTAGACCAATTACCAAGGCATGGTAGGAAGGTTTTTAGGAAAGACAAAAGTAACAGTTTTCCACCACAAAGAATTTGAAGAAAATGGAAACTAGATTAATTAAAAACGCTTGTGGTATAAGTCTGTAGATGAAAGGGAAGGAAAATTGTAGGAAGTAGTAAAAATACCACAGCAAATATATTTGGGGGGCAAATTATGTGGCATATTGAGTATGATTTATAGTGATTAAATATTTTCCTGTAGACCATAGGGAAACATAAAATGTTTGAGGACATGATTAGCTCTGTCATAGACTGTAGATCTGGGGGGAGGTCACATGGAGAGGGGAGGAGAGTAAAGAGAGGGAAGTCAGGGAGAATACGACTAGAGTCAAGAAAAATAGCTTTTAGTCCTGATCTGCCGTTATTTAGCTAACAGACTTTTGGCAAATCACCTCTCTTGGCATCAGGCTCCACATTTAAAGAAAGGAAATCAGAATATCTCTTCTGTCTATCAGATAATGTTACTAAGAAAGAATAAGCATGATTGCACTTGAATAAGTTAGAAGTACTAAATAAATGCAGGGTGTTATTGGCTATAATATCAATGCCACTCAAAATTTCTTTCAATTAAAGAATGCAAAACCTGTTTTTAAATTTACCATCATGGATCTTGTCTAAATTGCAAACTTATCCAGACAGTAAATAAAGTGGAGGGAAAAAAATCAAAATATCATTGTAAATTAATAAAACCAAAAAATATCAGATATCAATATTTCATTTTAATTGCTCAAGAAAGCAAGCTATGAAAATGAAAAAAAAGTCAATATGATTTAATGGAAAGATCCTGGGCTTTGGCAATAGACTTGTCTGGCATTTAGTACTTACTCTATGCAACACTTCTGATTCCTTGGGAAATAATCTCTCTGAGCCATAAGCAAATGGAAATAAATTTATTTCCATGGGTAATATATTAACCTCTCTAAGCCTCATCTGCAAAATAGTAATATCTTGAAAAGATTAAAAATAACAAAAAGTTATCTGTCATTCAATAAATGTCAGTCCCTCTGTAACCTTAGGTCATTATATTGACCTAAGCTTTCCTGTTCCAGACCCTCATCACAAATATTAATCAAATATGGTAAAATAAAATTGTACATAAAAGAAATCCATCAACTTGCAAACTCTTCAAAGATCTCTCCACACCCTTTCAAGCAAATATTATACATATGAAGAGCACTATTCTCATTGATCTGGATATGCTTATTAATAGGAAGAAAGCAAAGAATTAATAGTCATTGCAGGGAATAAGATATATAAATATAATAAACCAAGGGAAAAAAATTTAGGGAGGAATCATCCTTCCTTGCTTTCCTTTGGAAGTGAAAAACAAAACAAAACAATGATCTATTTGAGGAAATTGTTGTATAATTTTGGAATTATAAGTAAAAGTTGGGGTTTAACTTAAGCATGTATTTTTCTTTCTGAAGGAAATTGCTATTACAAGTCATTAACATATGGTCACCTTGTTTTTAGGCATACAAGAAGTCTAAGGTAAACCATACTATTTATTAGATGGTTTCAGATTGCAATGATAGGAAAGCTAAGAGCTGAGTAAGAAAGTTTGACCTTTTCCATCCCAACTTTTAACTTTTTGATTCTGGTTTAACATTACATAGAAAATGATTGTAAAATATAATATTTTCCATTGTGCAGGGCACACAAATGCTTGCATAGCTAGTGCTTATCGCAAACTCTGCTGAACTTTTGAACTGTTTTTGTTGTCTGATCAAACTTTGGTGATATTACAGTTTTCTACTTTTGAAAATACTTTTATAGTCTTAATTGTAACTTGACAGTTTGATGATGCTGAACTCTGGATGATAAATAATATTTGAGGTCTCATCATTTTTTCCTGAATAGATGAGGGTGGTTTTCATAAACCCCTAGTAAGGGCTGTCCATCTTCAAAATATAATCCCCCTGGAATAGCTATATTGACTTCTTTTATGGTATACCACAGCATATCTATATTTAATTCTGTGATGCAGCTATTTCTATTGGTAAGTAACACAATAAAAAGGAGGGATAAAAGTATGATATTATAGGCCTGCTCTCCACAACTAGACAAAGCCTGTACGCAGCAACGAAGACCCAATGAAGCCAAAAATGAATAAATAAAATAAAAATTTATTTAAAAAGTATGATACTATAGTAATTACTCCTGATTAACATTCAGTGTACTTACCATTGATGATGTTCTTTAATCATTCTATCGGATGTGGTAAGACAGTCCAATGGCAAGGAAAAGAAAGTAAATAAAAATAGAAGAGAAAAAAAAAGAAACAGAAAGAAGAGAAACTGATAGACTTCCAAAACCATAGCATCTGGTCTTCAGTAATTCAGTTGAGACTACTGAAAAAGAAGAGAGACTCTAGACTCTCTTTTTATCTAACCTCCCCATCTTAAATTTTGGTCACGCTCTAAATAATGAAGTCTTAGAAAAGGTTAGTTTGGGGAGAGGGGAGAGGAGAGACTCTAATACCTGCTCTTCATGATAGAATCAAGAAGAAGAAAAAGAAAAGTAACTTCACTTGGTTCACAGTATGCCAGAATATCATGAAGCTCTTTGAAGTCATTGTCGAATACAGTGGGGCTCAAAAGGAGTATGAAATACCATAGTTTCTAGATTGAGCTATAAGGCAGTTGTGATGAGATGGCCCATGAGAAAATGCTGTTCTACTAGGTCTAAGATTTGAATATTCTCAACTGGGACAAACCTCATTGAGGCACATCAAGTAGTAGTATAGTCCCATAATGGGAAAGGCAAATTTGGGGAGACAGGTAGACATGTGTTCCAATCTGTCACCACCAATGTTTGCTCATTTAACTTTCCACAAGTTATTAAAATTATTTGGACCTGTTTCTTTATTTACTAAATTGAGGAAAAAGTATTTAACTCACAGTACCTTTGTGAGTATTAAATAAGATAATGTGTATAAAGTAGTAGTCTTATAATGGGTTTTTAATAATTGTTCATTTCTTCATGCAATTATTCTACCCAGACCTACTCTGCTGCACTGTACTCAAGTGTACCTACCTGGAGCCAGAAGCACAGGGTAGTTAAGAGCAAGCTCTACAGACAGTTTATCTGTGTTGAAGTCCTGGCTCTGCTTAGGGTATTCATCTTTAACATGGGGACAGTGAGAGTACCTTCTCCAGAGGGACATCATGAGGAATAAATGAGCCAAGATATATACATAATCTCTTTAAGGAATTAACTCATGTGATTGGGGGGCTGGCAAGCTTGGGCAGCTGGGAATGGCTGGGAAACTTGGGCAGAAGTTAATGCTGCAGTCTTGAGGCAGAATTTCTTCTTCTCCAGGAAATCTCAGTATTTGCTCTTAAGACCTTCAACTGAATGGAGGAGGCCACCCACATTATCAAGGGTAATCTCCTTTATTTAAAGTCAACTGATTGTAAATATGAACCACATCTATAAAATATCTTCACAGCAACACCTACATTAGTGTTTGATTATATAACTGGGTACTCTAGCCTAAACCAAGTGATCCATAAAATTAACCGTCATGTTACTCTTAATGGACTCCTTTGCTAGAAGAATCTAATTTTTTTCATAAGGACCATGATTCATTTGTTCAGCTGACATTTACTGTTACCTGTGAGAGGCATCATTACCTGGTGATTAAGCCACAGGCTCTGGGGCTGCACTGACTGCATCCAAACCCTGGCATTACCACTCACTTGTAGTGTGACCTTGGACAAGTTACTTAAATTCTCTGTGTCTCAGTTTCCTACTTGTAAAATGGGGGTAATAATAGTATCTACTGCATGATGTTGTGAGTGTCAAATCAGCTGATACTTGAAAAGTGCTTTGATTAGTGCCTGCCACATGAGATGTGTCTATAAAAAGTTGTCAAATAGTGCTCGCTGGACTGTGAGGACTCACGGCCTCAAGGAGCAAAATAAAGTATGAATGACCAATTGTGATACAAATGCTATAAGGTAGATATCAGTTCTATGGGATTAGAGGAAAAACCCATTAATTTTGCCTGGGTGCTAGTGATGGGGATGTTTTCTATGAAAGCCTGAGTATGTATGCAAACAGAAGGAAGTACAGATATGGCAACCAGGTGGGTGAAACTTGTATTTTGAGATTCTTATGGATTTCTAAAAATAAATAAGCTTTCAAAATTTTGGAAAGATAGATATATAGACATAGTTAAAAATTTCAACCTGTTAGAGCACGTTAAAAGCAAAAACTGTGCTCCTACTCTCAGATCATGTATTCATTCAAAATAATGATGCTCAACTCTATTTACATAAAATAGAACTGTATTCATTTTATACCAGGAAAAAAAAAAAAACAATATAGCAGTCCTGTCACCAATCATAAGAGATGGAATATTAGTAGGCTACATAGGCACCCAAGACTGAGTATTAGAATTCCTAGATAGTCCAAGTTATTTAAGCCAGACATTCAAATCATGCTAAGCAAATACCTGCCTTCAGGCACACAATCCTGTCACCCACTGAACTCACCCACGTGGTCCTGAGATTAGTCTTAAAACTGCCTGTCACTTTGTCTATATGCACCACCAGTTCAAACAACCTGCCTATTTATTGGTTTATTTGTTTATTGTCAGTTTTGCCTATGCTATTGAAAGCTCCATGACAACAGTGTCAATCAGAGTTGCCAGGCCCATAGTAGGTAAGGAAGTCTTAGTTAATTGAAAGAATAAATTGATGTGTTTTCTGAAAGTCATTTTAGTAAAGTTTATCCACTTAGGCTATAGACTAGTGTTTCTCAAACTTGAGGAATAAATGAACCACGTCTAGTGACAAATTATCTTGAACTTGTGAGACTCTCTCTGTTAGACCCAAGAGGTCCAGAAATACCAGTTTAAATCCAAAGTCTTATTCTAAGCAAATATCTTTCTTTTTATTAATTATTTTGGCAAAATAGATGTTTCCTGTTTAAAACTAGCTAACAGTGTATGTGTGTGTTTTTAAATTATCACAGGAGTGAAAGTACAACATTTAGAAAGTTTCATGGGCTGCCCAAGAATATGTCCTCAGACTTCTGATGGTTCACAGACATCAGTCTGGGAAACTGTAGTGACTGAGAAAATGGAGTAAAGTGAGCCTAGTTTACCCAAGGTTAAGTGGATTATATGATTTAAATAACTTGAGAAAAATGTCTTCAGGGAACAAGCAGTCATCATCCCAACTTTATTATTATTTCATAAACAATATGGGAAAGAACAGTGGACCAAATCATCATTGCTTTTCAAAAATTTTTCTCATTTCACTGATTTGAAAGTTAACTTGATATTTGCAATTTTATATAGCAGAGAAGCAACAAAAATTAGCCAATGCAGCAAAGCAATACAGAGCAGGAAAATATCATAGGTAAAATTGAAACAATTTTAATCACCTCTAAAAGACCTAAGGAAAATGCTTTGATAATGATGACAAAATGTTTACTTAACTAAAATTACATATATTAATTTTAAAGAATTTAACTAAAATTGCCTAATACCTTTCTCTATATTTATAGAGGTATAAAGGACCTTGAAATATATTTATATTTCTATAAGTTCAAAAACTTAATTCTCTAGATCAGAAGCACAACTTATGAATGAACAGGCAGAGGGAAAAAAATCTGGAAATTAAAAAAAAGTGTCTAATAGAATTAATAAATATTGAAAAGATAATTTTCCTTTAAAAATTTAACAAACCAAATAACTTTGTTTGTTGTTGTTTTTACTGCTATTATCTATCCAAAAAAGCTTAAAATATTCTATTTTACAGAACATAAAAATTTTATAGGAATACAAAATGCATGGAAAAAAGCAAAATATAATAGCAGTGATAATTAAGAGAATTAAACCTTTGTATTTATTTAAATACTCTGTGAACAGCCTAACTGCTCCCTATAATAACAGTAAGAATATAGAGAGGGAGACTGGGATCCAGAGTGGCTTCTTAGCCTATATATCATCATATTTATTCATTCAAATATTTGTTGATTGTTTACTTTTGTCAAGGTACTACAAGGTGATTTGAGGGTAACAAAGATGGATAGGATACCATCTTTGCCTTTTGGAGGGATAGAAAAATTACTCATATTAAAAACAAATATAAGGGAAAATGATACGCGGCATTATACATGTAAAACTAAAATTCTAGGAAGTTCCGAGGAGTAGGCTGAGGAAATCAGAGAAGGCTTCAAGGAGGAAGAGTATGTGACCTAGGCTTTGAAGGATGAGTCCAATTTGGACCTTTGGGAAGGGCATTTCAGGCACTAAGCTAAGGAAACAAGGACAATATATAAAGAGTCTAGAATTTAGCATGCTAGAATATTGACTTTACATTGGAAGTTTAATGCTATTAAAACGAAAACTTTAGCCTTTTGTTTAAGTTAGTACTTCTTTAATCTACCATGCTGAAAAAGTTATCTAATGCTGCATAAAAGGCCACCCTAAAAACCTAGTGGGTTATCATAATAGCTATTTCTTTAGGTCACTATTCTGGAGGCTGACAATTTAGGTTTGGCTCAGAGGAGTGGTTCTTTTGGTTTGAGTTAATCTCCAGTGATTTTGTCTGAGCTTGCTCAGGAATTTGCAATTAGTCAGCAGACTAACTAGAGGTTGCCTCTTCTAGGAAGGCCCCAGTTGGGATACTTCCGTCTCTACTACCTGTGACTCTCACCCTCCAGTAGGCTAACCCAGGCTGTTCACACGGCAGCCGGGTGGGTTTCAATAAAGCCAATAGAAGTCTGGGCTCCAAACTGGAGACTGTCATTTCCATCACCTTTTCTTGGCCAAAGTAAGTCCCAAGGCCAGTCTAGATTCAAGAGATGAGAAAATAGAATTAACCATTTGATGGGAGGAGCAGCAAGTCACATCACAAAGGTCATGGATGCCAGAAAGGATGAAAAATTGGAGCTATTTTGTAATCTATCTACCACACAGGCAGTAAAAAAGAAAAGTTATTCTAAAACATTTAGAAGCAGTCCATTTTTCTAGGCTAGCTACTAGATATTAATCTCTATGCACTCATAAACATATAAACACAAACACAAGGAGTCCACACTCCTGTTCTTAGAAAATTGGGTACTGTTTCTGTCTGCTGTATTTTAGAGCTAATTTTTTTCCCCAGTCACTGGCAGAAGCTGTAAAGGACTGGTCAAAGCGTTTTATTTTCCTTTTTCAATTCAGTGTCTTTTAACTTATCAACTGCCGTTACAATGAAGGAACATCAATTAATGCTAAATTACAAAGGAATTCTTGTGGGATTGCCTATAACAGCTGCCCTGATGCCAAAACCATTCAAAGTGATAAATGTTTTACATTGAATACCAAATACACTCATAATTATTTTGCCATTTACTGAAAGTGTTGCCAACCTACCTTTGATTCTAAAGAAACTGCACATCTTTATCCACTCAAAAAATAAAATCTTGTGCTCATGAGATCTATGCAAAGGCCCTTTTATGTAGGTCAAAATCATGCTTCCCCATGCCCTTTTAATAGGTTTTCTCTGAAGTTCTCTGTGCTGCCCTTAGGGCTGTCCACATACTGGTGATAAGCATGTAACTTGCATAGCAAACTCCCTCCCTCCCAAACTCACATCACAATACCGAGTTCAGTATGTCCCATAATAAAACGATATATTTTTGTATGCTCTACACATACTGCTAAGGTACTGCTTTGTGAATAGAGCCCTACAATACAGATGCAGTTTACCAGGAACTTAGCATTTAAACGACTTTCATCTTGACAATGACTGACATGTCTGGCTGAGAATATTATGTATTTAGAAGAGTTTTTTTGAAGGCTCCATACTTAAGAATCATGTCTCATCATATTCAGTGAACTTCTGAACTAAGTCTTAAATGTTTAAAGAAGGGTCATGAAGCCACTCTGCTACAAAAGTCTGCAACTTGCGCCCAACTCATATCACAGAAGAAATACATGCATAGAATAATTTTTCCAAAGTTTTCTTTCCATTTAAAAAGAAAAGCTCTTCTACTTTTAGCTTTGAATATTGATCACTGAGATGAGAACTTGTGCTGGAGTCCGACAAAGTAAAAGACAAACTCTAGAGGATGAAAGGCACATCACATTCTTGATAAACTTTGTAGGAATTTCTTCAACACATGCTTCTCCATTTATACAACAGATCAAGGAAGGCTAGAATCCAATTTCAAATCAAATAACCCCCATATCGATGTGCAGGATAGTTGACAGTGCACTCCCATCAACTCTGTGCTTTCTGGTGGGTAATGTGCACAGTGTAACCTAGAGTAGCCATTTGGCAGAAGACCACTCTAGTCAAATTGAAATAGCCTTTAGAGCCTTGGTTAGAACGGAGACCATAATATATGCTTGTCATTTGATGAAAAATACTGCGTTTAAATTAAGGGGAAAAAAATCCTGTCATCCAGATCCGAGCCTGCACAATGACACAAGTGTCAAGATCTTATTTAAAAGTGTTAAGGTACAGTACTGCTCAGCAGCACAATTTGTAAGGAAACATGGGATCATGGGCCAGAGACGGAAGATCTGCTGCCTCATACCAGCCATGGGGAGTGATAAAATATGTTTCTTCCAGATAATTACTTGCTGCTCAAGAAAAGTGGCATTTCTAAATTGATATTGCAATGTAGAATAAACAGATTATGCTGCACAGGTAGACACAGGCTAGCTTTTGTCAAGCGATTGGACTTGGGATCACTCAATGCCATGTAACACTAATTTTGTTTTATGCTTACAAAGCAATATAACTTCTCCAGAGTTAAGAAAATGTTCACTTATGTGGATATAATGGAAGATTTAAACCTCAGATGGCAAAAGAAAAGAGTGTTTTTAAAAATTTTGACTGTTTAAAAAGAGTCTAAGTATATTCATACTAGAAAAAGCTCTATGAACATCTAGAAGAGAAGCAATTCTGTGGTATTTAGAATGTCTCAGTTTGATGAAAGAATGATTTATCTTCAAGGTACCATGCTAAGGGATTTATATACGTCTTATTTAATCCTTAAAGCAATGCTGTGAATTAGGCAGTAGTATTATTCTCATTTTATAAGCAACATAACTAAGGTGAAAGGGTCTAGGTGACTTGTCTAAGGTCTCACAGTTGTGAGGCTAGACACCAAACTCAGGTGCCTGACTTGAAATCTGTGTTATCTAATATTATACACTCAAATGTTCACAAATAGAATTATTAAGAAACGTATTTTAAGCTTGTTATCCACATATATAAGCAAAAATGCTATAAGCAAAGACCACTGGAAAAGATAACAGTTTTTCCTACTCTCCTAATAAGTTTTAAAGTAGAAACTCACTACAGAACTGTGTGAAGTATTGTAAAATCCTAGTTTAAAAGATAGCCTTGGCCTTTAGGTTCATGGACAGCTGCCCTAATTTTTTTTTAAAATACATCTGTAAAAATTTGAAAGGTGGAGTAAAACATGGAAGTTCAGCTTTACCAACATGGAGTACAAAATATGATGTTATCTCATTTACTATTCTAAGGAATACAATTCTGAGCCCTCCACACTTCCTTTTTCAAAGGAAACTATTCTGAAGTTTCCATTAACGTTAAGTTCCTCAGGGTGCAGCTCGAGGAGGGGTTGGAGCAGCTGCCATGAATGGGGCCCAGAATCAGCTCCACTCTTCCAGTTCATTCCAAGTCCCCATGTCCCCCAAAACATATATAAAAGCAGACTCCGCTACCCAGGTGACAGCACAGCCAGTAGTACTTGATTATACAGGACAATCCATACTCCATTCTAGGAGCTTCCTCTTGAAGTCTGCATTAGTTTACTCAGGCTGCCACAGCAAAATCAGAAACTCGGTGGCTTAAACAACAGAAATTTATTTTCTCACAGTTCTGGAGGCTAGAAGTCCAAGATCAAGGTCTACTGTTTTTTTTTGAGTCCTCTCTCCTTGGCTTGTAGATGGCCACCTTCTCACAATGCCCTCACATCATCTTTCCTCTGTGGGTCCAAATTTCCTCTTCTTATAAGGACACTAGTCTGATTGGATTAGGGTCCATTCTAAGGGCCTCATTTTAACATAACAATCTCTTTAAAGGCTCCATCTCCAAAAACAACCACATTCTGAGATACTGGGGGCTTCAACATATATATTTTATAGGGGGAAATGATTTAGCACACAACAAAATCCATTTCTACTTTCTTTCAAGAGCACAGTTTGACTAAAAATAAACCCATTGTAAGTATCACACTTATTTGTAGCATCTACAAGATGATTTAAAATGATCTCATTTTAAATGGGTATTTGACTTATACGTGTGTGAATAAACTATCTTGATGTGTCTCCTGAAACAAAGAATGTGTCCAAATACAAAGATTTATTATCTTTAGGTGGCCCCAGCAACTAGCAACTTTCGACTGTCATTCTCTTGGGGGAAAATAAGCTCTGTCTTCATACCTTCATACCCAATAAAGGAACAAAATTTAGTTATGTGATTTGCCAGCTGCTGAGTTGTTTTTATACAATTTTATGCTGATATCATTATGTGACATGTCAATTTATCACTTGAGGCCTCAGTTTCCTCATCAACAACCTGAAAGTTCTGGGTGATGATAACTTCCAAGACAGTTTCTAACTATAGGATTCTATGATTTTTGATATGGGGCAAACGATTTGTATCTCACTCTATGTATTTCTTAAGGTCAAGTCCAGTTAGCCTTCTGAATTGTTGCTCTAACTATAACCCAGAAAAATAACCTTGAAGATGAAACTAGCAACCTATGAAAATACAGAATTTCCCCCAAATTTAATAGTCACCATTATTTTGTCTAATTTTTAAATTATTCTGTTGGATAAAACGGTTTCTCTCTAAAAAACCCAAGTTATTCTTACATCAGTTAATTTTTTTCTAAAAAATCCCCAAGTAGGGCTTCCCGGGTGGCGCAGTGGTTGAGAGCCCGCCTGCCGATGCGGGGGACACGGGTTTGTGCCCCGGTCCAGGAAGATCCCACATGCCACGGAGCAGCTGGGCCCGTGAGCCATGGCCGCTGAGCCTGCACGTTCAGAGCCTGTGCTCTACAACGGGAGAGGCCACGACAGTGAGAGGCCCGCGTACCGCAAAAAAAAAAAAAAAAAAAAAAAATCCCCAAGTACTTGTTTTCAATTATGAAAACATATCTTAGTGGAATTGATATATTTTCCTTATAAGAATCAAAATATAATGATGAGCATTCACAGAAAGGATATTCTTACCCTAATGCCCTACTCCACATCTTCTTACCAATCATTTCTGCTTTCCAGAGGCAAACGTCTTTAGCAATCACTGTTATTTCTTCTGGTATTTACCTTGATATTCCATTTAGGAACATTTAAGACTCCTCTTAACTTTATTTTTATTAGATAAATTTTCAAATGAAAATGTAGAGAGAAGAGTATAATGAAGGTATCTACATATTTAACTATTATAACATTTTTCAGTTATGCTTCAGGTTTTTTCATTTTTTGCTGAAGTTTTAAAAAATTAATTTGCCATTTTTTGATTTTCTAAAAATTTAAAAATATTTTGACTTTCTGCCATAGATTTTAACTCTCATATATATTCCACTGTGCCTACAATTGTTAATTGCTTTATTTTTCCATTTGTTTAGTTTTGTATATCCCAGTCACCTTTTCATCCCTAAATTCTTTAAAGGAACTCTATATATCTCTTCTTTATATTCAAACATACCAAATAGTATGTCAGTTTAATTATGGCTTCAATCTGGGCTGGTTCTCTAGGACTCTAACATGGCTGTTGACTTAGCACCTCCCAGTATTATTATTCTGGGAATATTTCTCAACTCTTTCTGATGTTTAATTCATACCTTTCTCTTTTTTTTTTTTTTCATTTTATTTTGGTAGAGCATGCAACTTCAAAACTTTCTAGAAAAATGGTATATTGGAGGTAAATATTTTGAAAACTTGCATGACTAATTAATGCTAAAATGACTTTAGAGTTGATTGATAATTTGAGTAGGTACAGAATCCTGGGACGGACATAATATTCCCCCAGAACTTTAAAGGATTTGGCCCATTGGTTTTCCCTCTGGCAAGACTGTAGAGAAGTTTGATGCTATTCTGATTTTTTCATCATTTGCATAGGTCTGTTTCATATTCTCTTAAATTTTAGGATCTTCTCTTAACCGCCAGAATAGTGAAATATCACAGCAATGTGCTTTGGTGGGGTTCTTTTATTAATCGTTGTACTGGGTCTGTTGAAACTGTCCCCTCTTGTTCTTCTAGTCTGGAAACGTGTCTCTAAATTTTTTATTGATGATTTCCTCCCTGCTGTTTCTTTGTTCTCTCCTTTTGAATTTTCCATTATTCATATGTTAGATTCTATGGTCTGTTTCTCTATTTTTGTTTCTCTCACACTCTGAGTTTCCTTGACTTCAGTTACCAAACCTCCAATGAAATATCTGCTAACATATTTTGAATTCCCAAGTTCTCATTTTGTTGGAGGCTTTCTGCTCATCAGTATCTGCACATCTTTTATTCTAGATGGCAAATTTCTCGATCTCTAACACTGGGTGAAGTGGGTGGAGGGTTGGTGTATGGTCAACATAGCCAGTGTTCTTAGAGCCAGGTAGAGTAAGGGGGATTAGTGGTCTCAAAATTCAATATGTAGACTGTCAATACTCCTTTTTAGTAAGTCTTCTTCTATTTTTTTTTTTTTTTTTGCAGTACGCGGGCCTCTCGCTGCTGTGGCCTCTCCTGTTGTGGAGCACAGGCTCCGGAAGTGCAGGCTCAGCGGCCATGGCTCACGGGCTCAGCCGCTCCACGGCATGTGGGATCTTCCCGGACAGGGGCACGAATCCGTGTCCCCTGCATCGGCAGGTGGATTCTCAACCACTGCGCCACCAGGGAAGCCCAAGTCTTATTGATTTTACTTGTGCTTAGTCTTGAAAACCCAGTTTTAGGATGATCTGGGAGGAGTGCTGACCTGGATGAATAGGTAGAAGAGACTTGAAAGCTTGAATGTTTCTTACAAATGTCACAAAATCCTCCTATTTTCTTTAATTCCTATCTTCTTAGGCCCCTAGTATCTTTAATTTCTAATCATATTCAGGATTCTGCTTTGCAAATTTGCTTGCTTTTTAGCTTTTGCTCTTAAAGCAGTTAATTTTCAGTTTTTCCAAACTGCCAAGTCAATTATGATTCATTCACTACAATTCTATTTTCCAAAGTTGTGTTGATGTCCATTACAGAGAACAGAATATTCTGCTATCTTGTTTACCACTTCTTTACCCTCATTTTTTTGTACTTTGCCTTAATTTTTTGGTTAAATCAACAAATCAAACAACCAAACTTTCCTGGCATTTTAGCAAGGTTTTGGAGGGAACAGAGGTAAACATACGTTCGATAAGTGATACTTAAGTATGCATTTTTTCTAAGGATTTCCTGGAAATGATATCAAAGATAACCCATCATAGGCAAAGATATCAAAATAAAAATTATGCATTTAACTTGAATACATCCCTTTGGCTTTTACTGTCTCATTTAATGAATGATGCATCAAATTGTTAATAAAACAGGTTTTTTGTTTTGTTTTGTTTTGTTTTTGTGATACGCGGGCCTCTCACTGTTGTGGCCTCTCCCGTTGTGGAGGACAGGCTCCAGACGTGCAGGCTCAGCGGCCATGGCTCACGGGCCTAGCCGCTCCGTGGCATGTGGGATCTTCCCAGACCGGGGCACGAACCCACGTCCCATGCATCGGCAGGCGGACTCTCAACCACTGCGCCACCAGGGAAGCCCAAAACAGGTTTTTATTGACATTTTCTAAGTATTTAAAAATGTATCTTCTTCCTATTATCTTTCTTTTACCCCATTTCTTCAAAAGTATTTGAGGGGATTTCCCTGGTGGTGCAGTGGTTAAGAATCTGCCTGCCAATGCAGGGGACATGGGTTCGAGCCCTGGTCCAGGAAGATCCCACATGCCTTGGAGCAACCAAGCCCAGCACCACAACTACTGAGCCTGCGCTCTAGAGCCCACGAGCCACAACTACTGAAGCCCACGTGCCTAGAGCCTGTGCTCTTCAACAAGAGAAGCCACCGCAATGAGAAGCCCGTGCGCCACAACAAAGAGCAGCCCCTGCTTGCTGCAACTAGAGAAAGCCCACGTGCAGCAAAGAAGACCCAACGCAGCCAAAAAATAGGTAAATGAATTAAAAAAAGAAAAGCATTTGACACTCAGTGTCTAACTCCTTCCTTCAGCCGTTAAAACCAGAAGTCAATTTTCTATCATTTTTCTACACCCACCAATTTAAACTGCTCAAACCACAGGCCTTTTTGAGCCATTATTTTACGCCTCCTCTGAACATTTGATACCCTTCTGCTATGACTCTCTAGAAGTCTCTTCTTTTTTGTTTTCTGTGACATTCTGGTCCTGGTTCTCCTGACCACCTTTCAGTTCCTCAAGGCTCTGCTTTTTGTTGTTTACTTTTCCCCTGAGAAAATTAAAGGAAGGTCTTTGTTAAGACTCTGCTCTAGGTCCTCTAGTATCAATTTTATACTCTTATGGTCTAAATTACAATCTCTGAGTAAGTACCTTCTAAACCCTCTTCCTTAGGCCTTTGCTAACCGTTCACTTATGCTGCAGATCATCTTATCTGCTACGGAGTTCCTCATAAATGTTTCTTCAGAAGCTCAAATTCAACACATCCATAGCTAAATCCAAGCTTGCAAATTTAGCTTGTGTCATTATCTATTGTAAAGCTGGTTGTGTAAAGCTGGTCTCAACATCATGTCTGGTCATTGGGGCCAGATCTCAGGTGAGCACACTGAAGTGATTGGCCATGTGTCACCAGCATTGTCACCCAGGCTTGTTCACACAGTGATTGGTCACAGGACTCCTAGAAGCTGTAATGGGGTTTACCCCCAACACATAAATGCTTTCTCTGTTTGTGTCACGTTTGCTATTTTCCAACAATCCAAAGCAAGTCACATGGCCAAACTTAGAGCTGATGTCAGAGGAGACTATTTAAGGGCATGCATACAGGAAGGCACAAGTCCTTGGGGACTATTAATGCCTAGAGTCTTCACTAGTCTTCAGGGCTTCTTCTTATGCTTAATCGTCTTACCAGGCTCCTAATCATCGAAATGTGAAACTTCTATATTTCAGCATCTCCTTAAGCACACTGTGAACTTTCCTACCCTCTGTCTTAATTCATGATATTGGACTTGCAGTGGTTCTTTTTAAAAATACAGCTTCATGAGTCTCACACATATCTTTCAATTCATAATCTTCATGGGTAGATCTCAGAATATCCAATTTTGACTAGGTCCTTAGAGTATTTTTATGCACAATGAAGTTTGAGTATCACTGCTCCAGTCTATCCAGAAAAACTTTTAAAATATAACCCAAGCGTGGGAATTTTAACTGAACTTGAAATTCATAGCCTTTTAGGAGGTCTGTTGATGTTCATCAGGAAATACATAAATCTCCTAAGATTGTAAACAATGTAAATGTGGGCTCATGTGAATTTTTCAGTGTCCATAGTTTGCATGTGTCCTAGCCTGCTTCATCTGTGCTCTTATTCCTTGACTGGCTTCTCATGCTTAATCATCCATCAAATCTGAACTCTATACAAATTTAGAACAACGCTGTGGAGAACCAAGAGTTTGCTTTCATTTAAATTCCCTTCCTCATATCTTTTCTACTGCCCTCTCCTGCTGGTTCTTAAAAACAAAACTGTCTTGTATTTGTAAAGGAATTGAAGTGGCAAAGTGCTTTCATGTGAATTAACTCATTTGATCCTCACAAACCTCCCTGTAAGAAATTAAAGTATTTCAGAGAGTAAGAAACCGTTGTTACTAGCTGAGAATATATTTAAAAAGAACTCAGGGGCTTCCCTGGTGGCGCAGTGGTTGAGAGTCCACCTGCCGATGCAGGGGACATGGATTCGTGCCCTGGTCCGGGAGGATCCCACATGCCACGGAGTGGCTGGGCCCGTGAGCCATGGCCGCTGGGCCTGCGCGTCCAGAGCCTGTGCTCCGCAACAGGAGAGGCCACAACAGTGAGAGGCCCTCATACCGCAAAATAAAGAAAGAAAGAAAGAACGCAGGTCTCCTGAGTTTGTTAACACCCGATTGCTGAACCATGGGGTTTCACTTAAGACTCCACAAATCTGGACTTATGACAAAATTTTGTTTTTCAAATACAGGGAAACACGGGGGAAAACTAGAATTCTAACACTAACATTTGGCTCTTTGCCCCAAATTTGAAATAGTACACCTTGAGGAACATACATTGTCATTTATCATTTACCATGAAGAGTAGTTGATAGCAGAGGTTTCAAAGCAAAACAATTGCTACACAGGAAAAAAAATGCATTAAAAATTTTGCATTAGTCCATATAGTGTGGAAAGGGCTGGTTGTTTCTGAGGTTTGAAAATGTTTCTCTTCTTACACTACTAGTGATCTGTTTATAAAAAAAGAAAAAAATATTTTCCTACAGGTGGAACTTGCTACACTGTATCTAAGAGTGTGTGAAACATGCTGTGAATTTGAATCAACTATGCAAACAATTTAAAAGGACGATGTTATACCCAAAAGGCTGTATGTTGGGCAACAAGTAAAGTTTGTAGCAAGAAGTGGGCTTGTTGGTCCTCTCTTAGCATGAAAATACACACTTTCCTGTCTGGGGGAACCTAGATATAAAATCCCATTGGAAATCATATTTCTCTAGGTTTTTTTTCCCCAAAACTAGGCAGATTGGCATTTCTTGGGCTCGTGACAGCTGGACATTACATATTTGACAACTCAAAGATGGGTAATAAGTCATGTAGGAGGATAGGCACCTGGTGGCTCTACATAAACACTCTAGTATCACCTAAAATGGAAAAAATACACATCAGTGCTAGTGTTTCAACACTTGCTAATTTGTCTACTGTACTGAGATGTTAAAACTGTCATGCTAGAAAAACCACTTTGGTCTTACTATCAACAAACATTGCATACATTTTTGAGAAATAAATAGATGAGGTAGAAATAAGACCTATTTCTTATAGGAATTAGATACAAGGAAAAGCTAATATCTCAAATTCCACTGCAGGGCAAGCCACTGCCAGTGACTATTATGGGCAGAAGATCCTGGTACATAGGCCAGATCTGAACCCAAAAGGTGCTTTTACAGTATTCAGGAGGTTTCCTTTCAAAAATAATAATATCCGGCAACATAGGGTTCATGTGTCAACAGTGGTGGAGCATGAATACTTCAGTTTGCCAGAATTCCTACCTAACCTGCCTCTCATTTAAGTTTCCCAAGCCCCTGTGGCGTATTCAAGTTTTGTTATCAGCCATGGTGAGAGTAATTTCACTACGGAAATTGGCAAATGCTACAAATCAGAGCCATATTTATTTTTCTGGAGAGTCAGTGTTAAACATTTACCAGCACACCACTATTATCATATCTATATATCTATATCTATCTAACTATCTATCTATATTAACATCTTTATTGGAGTATAATTGCTTTACAATGGTGTGTTAGTTTCTGCTTCGTAACAAAGTGAATCAGTTATACATATACATATGTTCCCATATCTCTTCTCTCTTGTGTCTCCCTCCCTCCCACCCCCCCCATCCCACCCCTCTAGGTGGTCACAAACCACCAAGCTGATCTCCCTGTGCTATGCAGCTGCTTCCCACTAGCCACCTATTTTACGTTTGGTAGTGTATATATGTCCATGCCACTCTCTCACTTTGTCACAGCTTACCCTTCCCCCTCCCCACATCCTAAAGTCCATTCTCTAGTAGGTCTGTGTCTTTATTCCCGTTTTACCCCTAGGTTCTTCATGACCCTTTTCTTTTTTTCTTAGATTCCATATAGATGGTATTTGTCTTTCTCTTTCTGACTTACTTCACTCTGTATGACAGACTCTAGGTTTATCCACCTCACTACAAATAACTGAGTTCCGTTTCTTTTTATGGCTGAGTAATATTTCATTGTATATATGGGTCACATATTCTTTATCCATTCATCTGTTGATGGACACTTAGGTTGCTTCCATGTCCTGGCTATTGTAAATAGAGCTGCAGTGAACATTTTGGTACATGACTCTTTTTGAATTATGGTTTTCTCAGGGTATATGCCCAGTAGTGGGATTGCTGGGTCATATGGTAATTCTATTTTTAGTTTTTTAAGGAACCTCCATACTGTTCTCCATAGTGGCTGTATCAATTTGCATTCCCACCAACAGTGCAAGAGTGTTCCCTTTTCTCCACACCCTCTCCAGCATTTGCTGTTTGTAGATTTTTTGATGACGGCCATTCTGACTGGTATGAGATGATATCTCATTGTAGTTTTTATTTGCATTTCTCTAGTGATTAATGATGTTGAGCATTATTTCATGTGTTTGTTGGCAATCTGTATATCTTCTTTGGAGAAATGTCTATTTAGGTCTTCTGCCCATTTTTGGATTGGGTTCTTTGTTTTTTTAATATTGAGCTGCATGAGCTGTTTATATATTTTGGAGACTAATCCTTTGTCCGTTGATTCGTATGCAAATATTTGCTCCCATTCTGAGGGTTGTCTGTTCGTCTTGTATGTAGTTTCATTTGCTGTGCAAAAGCTTTTAAGTTTCATTAGGTCCCATTTGTTTATTTTTGTTTTTATTTCCATCTCTCTAGGAGGTGAGTCAAAAAGGATCTGAACATATCATATATTTTTAAACAAAAAGTTGGGAAGATATGTATGAACATAAGAAAATGGGGGGTGGGGGAGCTTTTCCCTAAGGTATTAACAATAGCATTTTCTTTTTTTCTTCTGTTTTCTTGTCTTTTCTAGATTTTCTTCAACAGATGTCACTTTTGTAATTTCTTAAACTAATGCAATTAGGTTTAAATAAAAAATATTCCCTACATAATGAACTTTCTAAAAGGCAATTCTTCATCCACCTGCTATTTCTATATTTTATGAAGTTCTCAAATCCCAACATTTCCTTGAGAATGCCTAGGATTTAGCTATGAGGTAAAAAATCTCAAATGAATTCACATTTGCCCATAGCCCCCTAAATTTTTCAGTAATGCGTAAAGTACAACAGATTAGCCATAAGGAGGAGAAGACTAAATAAAGAAGAAAGCACTTATCTCTTGACAGTGCTCAGGGCTCTGAGAGAGTATGGTTTTGAAAGAGTCCTGACCCTAATACCTAGAATAGTTCTGGATATCCTAGAAGTGCTGGGATTGTCTGGTTTAAAGGGTCGTGGAATGTGGGCATACCAGCAACACTGGCAATACCAGGCAAGAAAAGGTAGTTAAGACAGGGCAGGGGTGACCACTGAGATCATTTTTGCTCTGGTTATGGCCGCTTCACATTTGCTTACTCCTGACATTGGCATAGCGGTGAAGTCTAGACAGAGCCTTGAATGACTTAGAGCATGTTAGGTGCACGCCCAAGTGCCCAGACCTGAATGTAAATTTGTTGTCAGTTTTCCTTACACAATTTCTAAATATAAATATATTTATATTTAGAAAAAGAAAAGTGATCACAGACATCCTGAGAGGCCTTTAAAATGCTTTTAAGTAATATATCCTGTAAATAATTTTCAAAAATTTGGGGTGCTAAATTGTGTGTGTGTCCAGTGCTAGAAGTATGTAGAAGTAGAGGGGAATTGGTAGGATTTTAAGCAGGGAAAAACATGACACATCTTTATTTAGAATCGTAATACTTTAAGCCTTTTTTTTTTTTTCTGGCTGTGTAAGAACTCTTTTTTTTTTGAGTTTTTGCTTTCACTAATCTAAATTCAACCTTCAGAGAATTAGTCTTAAATTTGTTATCCCTGAAATGGAACAGTGGCTGGCATGAGAGTTCACAGTCCTGTGCACTGGTGGTTATTAAATAACCTCAGGGAATTTTTGTTTGTTTGCTTGATTTTTACCTTTTGGCTAAAATTTCTTCTGGAAATTATTTTACCTTTCTGTATTCCCTATTCAGTTTTCACTGACTGTTGCTGTTCGCCTCTTGTCTGTAATGTTGAGTCAATTTTGAAAGTAAGCCCAGATTTGCCCTAGAGGTGGCAGAATTTCTGTGGTGGGTAAGTGAAATGATTGTTCCATATAGCTTTATAAAGTGTAAAGACCTCTGAGATGAAAGGAGCTATATAAATGTAAGGCTGTCATTTGAAATTGCTATTACCATTTGAAATTCTCAAGAGAAGCATTACTGAAATCCGGCGTATGCACCATATTAGATTGCTTAATATCATTAAAGCATGTGCAGCAAATGAAAATACCAATTTCCTCTTATATGTAGCTCGTGTTTAAGGCTGCGTATCCAAAGCTAGCAGGTTTCACAGCTCATTCCCGCATATTAATACTCACTGAAGGAAGCAGAAGTTAACGAAGTATGAAGACAATGGTGTTTCTCTAGCCTATTGATTGCTTGTTTTTGTCATGTGCTTGTGAAGACAGAAACCGATTTCAGAAACCAAATGAAATGAGACATATATACCAGAGAAGGTTTGAT